>NC_137454.1:76862248-76864748 GCF_964235325.1 Thermobia domestica | reverse complement strand
CTCGATCAAACTTTTAACATAGATAAGATTCGGACCTGGGATATTTTCATCATTTACTTTAACGGCACAATGTAGGGGAGGGGGAGGGATTGGGAAACATATGTAAAAAAAATAATCAAATTTTCAACATACATGACATTCGGGCCTGGGATAATTTTTATTATCATTTAAGTGATCTCGATCAAATTTCCAACATACATGACATTCAGACCTGGATAATTTTTATCATTTAACTTTGACGATGCAACGTAGGGGAGGGGGAGGAGGAGATGATCAAATTTCAACCACTGACCGATCTCGATCAAGTTTTCATCAGCCTAGATGAAGTTCGAATCTGAGATGGTTTTTGTCACATCACTATGACGTATAACTTAAGGGAAGGGGAGAAACGTACGAAAGGAAGGGAAGAAACATTTGAAAATGATCGAAAATGACAGACATTAGTGTTGAATCTTTAGTTTTTGGGGTCGCTGAGATGAATATAGGGACACTTTTGTTTTTGGGGTCGCTGAGATGAACAATGATACTTCCGATGCCGTGCGCCGCAACATGGGAGGGAAGAGGGATAAACTCTATATAAAAATTATTGGAAATGACCAATATCAAAGAGCGCTTTAGTAATAGTAAAAACGGAACATTTTACTATTTTTCCTTAACTTAACCAGCGAAATCGGGGTGCGTCTTAGATTCAAGGACGTCTTAAATTCGAGTAATTATCGATAAATTCTTAATTAAAGATATTATTAACGTGTTATTAAAACTACTTTGCTAGCAATAAATATTTTAAATTTTGTATCATATTCAATCATTTAGACAACAGTAGTGTTCTGCGCTTGCGCAGGACGTGCGAGTTTGCTAGCAATAATAATAATAATAATAATAATAATAATAAATAATAATAATAATAATAATAATAATAATAATAATAATAATAATAATAATAATAATAGTGAATGTAACAATATATGCAAACAATCCCGATATTAGTACTTCAATAAATTGACTAAGAAATAACTCTTACATATATATCAGTGCCACTGTCTCACAATATAGCTAAGAACCGAAAAAGGACTATAAGAGATGATTGACAAAATAGTGAACACTGGGAAACTATACGGAATGGAAATCAACATTGAAAAATCGAAAATCATCAGAATATCCCGTGGAAACGCACCCTTAAGGGGTCAGGTTAAAACAAACAGAACTTCAAGAGGTCGATGACTTCAAGTATCTGGGGAAATATTTTGACGAGAGACCCTTGCTGTACTAAAGAGATCAGGTCAAAAATTACTATACTAGCAGGCTCAGTATTGGACTTAGGGAGAAGTTGGTAAAGTGTATGTATGGAGCATTGGACTGTATATAACTCACGGACTTTGACATTACGGAAGTTAGAGAAGAAATATTTAAAGAGCTTCGAAAAGTTTTATTGAAGGAAGATGGAGAAGATAAAGTAGATAGTGAGAGTAACAAATCAGATTGTTTTGAAACGGATAGGAGAGAAGAGGGTGCCAGCCAGCATCCTTCATAGGAAGGTCAGTTGAATTGGACACATCTTACGAATAAATTGTCTCCTTCATACCACCATAGAAGGAAAGATGGAAGGAAAAAGAGGAATAGAAAGAAGAACACAATTGTTCGATGATTTGAAAAATAGAAGAAAATATTGAGAGTTAAAAGGGGAAGCTGGAGATCAAGAAACGTGAAGGAAACATTTCCTGGCTCAAACCTAAAATTGAAAAAAAAAAAAAACTCATTAGTCCCAGGACCTACCAAAAGGCAAAATACTTAATAATAATAATACAGTACTTTATAATAATAATAATAGACCTTAATAATTAATAAATAAGTAAACGTAGAAGACAGACGAACCACTTCTGAAATTTTCTAACATAAATATGGGACAATTTCCAACATTTTATTGATTAGGCAATAATAGTTATTTATTATTATACAGTTATTTTCTCATGTTTACATTATTCTTCATACGCAATATACTATTCTACGTTACACACACACACACACACACACACACACACACACATATATATATATATATATATATATATATATATATATATATATATATATATATATCCATATAAAGCTGCTACTAGGAAAAAGAGTTCTAACTCATCTCTCTCTGCTTAATGGCAGAATTCGGAAAATTAAAAGAGAGTAATTAAAACTCGGGATGTTGCCAAATTACCCAGACGTTGATAAAGTGACTGGAGAGAGCTCTTTTTTTTTCCTCTTGCTAATTTCCTTCTTCCTCACATATATATTCTAGTAACCTTCTTGATATTATATCTCCAGTATTATATATATATCTAGTATTCGTTTCTGTGTTTTAAAAAAAGCTAGGGGAAAAAACAGAATAAAACGTGGAAGAAAAATAACCCTCGTGTACTAAATATGGTCATTCTTTGCTGTAGTTTTAAAATTTACGACTTCCAACATTTTATTTTGAGAAGTAATTAATTTAAAGATCCCCTTCCAC
>NC_137454.1:76746789-76862048 GCF_964235325.1 Thermobia domestica | reverse complement strand
AACAAGAATAAGTATAATTATCAAGACATCACCGAACCAGTCTTCAGGTCAAGAAATGTCAACGAGTTCTGCCTCTTCTAGCCAGTCGTAAACTAATGCAAAGTTCACCGTTGCAACTCCAACGTCTCCCAAGTATATTTTAACAATATTACTCCTATACTAGTTTTAGTTCCAAGATACGTGCGACGAATACGACAACACATGGTATGGAGACACCATATTGAACTTAGATGCCCCTAACATATCTGTGGAATAGTTCTTCATCAAAACTACTAGTACCAAGAGCAGAAGGAAAATTACTTGTACTACTCAATTTCCAAACTACTGCATTTGGTATGGTGTGTACTATTTTGATCCACATGATTCTAAAGTGGACTGGATAAAGTGCATTGACTGTCACAAATGGTTTCGTACTACATGTTATAAACACCCTGTTAATTGTCCTAGTTTTAATTCTGCATTATAAGCAAACCTTTCTTGTTTATGATTATAAATTACGAGCAGATGAAGTAGTGTTCTTGTTACACAATTGCTTGAACAAAATGAATCAGTTGACCTTTGAAAATGCTTCTTTGTATAGTGTAATAAATATTTCTTGCTAATAAATGTTCAACATTTCTGATAACTGTATTATATCCATAGTTCATAGTGATATCGTAATTCCAGGTATTGCCTTATCTATTGTTTAGTTATTGTATCTGTATCAAAATTACTTTCTGTTTTAGTCTTAAAAGTAAGATGCTCTTTAATATAATGTGTTGGTTGTTGTATGATGTTGGGCGCATCCAATGTAGTTTACTTTTGTACATCAAACTAATACCCATTCAGTATATGGCATATACTATACTGTACTAGTAATCAAAATACCAAATATAATTTTCTCCCAATATTACTCAAATATCTCTGTCAGAAAAGTATGGCATCTTACTCTTACGAAATAGGCATTTTACACCGATAGCTTGGCAAAAACGCTCAATTGGATATGTTTAATTATTCACCTCTATGTGATTTATCCTGTCTAGTTCTTTCAGAAGCGTTATACAGAGTCTAGCGGAAGGAAAAAAGTACATGTTATGCAAGTTTCAGCGTTTTCTTGTTCTTCTTTTTGCTATAGTAATAATAATAAAAACTAGGGCATCTTCCCCCGACTCACTTTAATAATTTGACAATAAATATAAAACTAAAAATATGTCTATCAAAATATGTTTGCAGCTATTAAATTCTAATTATATATATTTGATCACATTCCTTCGCGATCCACTCCCGGGAGGTCGCGACCTCCAGGTTGAGCAACCTTGAGTTAACGAAAGACGAGATCTGTATTTATTTATGAAACTTTTAAATATAATGACAAGTTGTCGAATATTTTTGTTTTGCCTATGTAAAATAGAACAAAATAAAATCACTTTACTATCATTGGCAGAAATCGAATCCTGGAAGTTTGTAGTCGCAGAATACTTATGGTGAAGATAAGAACACGTTAAATCAGGACGGATTTTTTTTTAGTAGTGATGGCAATGGTTTTATTCAAACATTGTTTAAAAGATATATACACACACAAATATACTTCCTTATCAAAACCGTTCTCTAGAATATTCCGATACACATAAAAAGAAATGTAAAGAAAGAAAAAGAAAATGCTCTCTTCATGTGCAGTCACTTCACGAGCTGTCCTAATCTTGAAGAGGCATTAACTCAGTCAACTAGTATCGGTCATTTTGACTTCGTTCGCCCATCCATTTTAGTCATCAATCCATCTTCGTTTTTTGACTTTAGTTCTCATAATTCCCATAAAATTTCTTCTGAGTCCCTGGACATTATGGATTCCATAGGCAGATACGACAAGAGACTTTTCCCAGCTTGGCGAGGAAGTAAGGGAAAAAAATCTCCCAGGAGTAAGCTCTTAAAAAGATTCCCTTGCCATAGGGACTGAAAAGACGGAACACAAAGTGAAAAGATATGTGTCCATGTGTGTGCGAGCGTGTACATAGTATGTGTGATGCGTGGGGATACAATTCAATATAGTAGTATGAGTATTCTCTCTGTGTGTGTATGTGTGTGGCAAAGAATCAGAGACACATCTAGGAGGGGAGAGAGGAAGCGATGAGTGAGAGAAGCCTCAGATTGATTTTTTGTTGAAGGATCTGGGGCAAAAGTGAAAAAAAAAAATGCCTTGGGCTTGATAGGAGCAGGGGTTGGATGGCAATTTTTGTCTAGCAACAGGTCTAAAAGCATTCCGATTAGGAGAAAAAAATAGAGAAGATACATCTGAAAACAAATATTCAACACGTCAAGTAAATAATAACAAAATTCCCAGGCGCTACAATTCAAGAAAAACTATGGTTAGCTAGATGGGGTACTTTCAAGTGTGTGGTCAGCGTATTGGGTCCTAATGCCATTACTTCTGGCTTTGTAGGTCGGAGTTCGATGCTTCTTTCTTCTAATAGCTTCGCAATTTCCTCAATGTTTTCAACGTAAATTGTCCCCTTTTCGAAGGGGAATTAATGGAAGAAATTTGGCTGCAGGAGAATGCAATAATAATAATAATAATAATAATAATAATAATAATAATAATAATAATAATAATAATAATAATAATAATAATAATAATAATAATAATAATAATAATAATAATAATAATAATAGAAGCAACTGTAACAACCTGATACCTTTTGAATAACGAGTTACCAAAATTTGTATATTTGTCTACTTATACGAGGTATGATCGAGAAATACGATGAATAATTTTATTAGGAACAAAGTAATGAAAGCTTAAATGGAATTTAATTTAATCTCCTTCAAAGTACTGTTATTGGCCAAAATGTCTTGAGCCGTGGCAAAAATGCGAACTAAAGCTCACACCCTCACACACCCATGCGTTGAGCCCATTAGGGGTTCAGCTGTTTGCTAAGCGAGAGAAAGCGAGTGGAATTCCTTTAGCCGATAGCAGCGCTTGCAACGGAAGACTAGGGATCAAGTCAATGTCGTATATCTATAGCAATAAACTTATCCCAACGTTGAATCCATGACTGAAAGCATTTCTGGGAGGCTTCTTTTGGAAGGGTGTTTAGCTGCTCTGTCGTGGCCCTCTCAATATAAGGAATGGTGTCAAAACGTTTTCCTCTAAGCACAGTTATAATTTTTGGGAACTGCCAGAAGTCACGTGGTGCTATATCTGGAGAGCATAGCGAATGTGGACAGACAGGAATATTTTTTCGCCCAAAAGTTCGCGGTTCAAAAACATGGTGTGGCATGGAGCATTTTCGTGATGAAGGACGAAGCCATTTGTCCATTTAATCGGTGATTAAAATGCTTATTGCAGACCCACACAAGATGTTTAGTTCTTCTAAAAGCTCTCGAATAGTAATTCGCCTGTTTGAACCAATCATTTGTACCATTTTTGCACGTTTTCATCTGTCTTTGAGGTCGAAAGACGTCTCGATCGTTGTTCGTTTTCAGCCGACCCCTTGTCGCTTTTGAGTCGCTCATACCATTTGTAAACAGTCTTCAGTACCACCACTTCATTGCCCTACACTGATGTTGACATTTCGTGGGGTTCTTTGACACTTTTCTGCAGCTTAAAAGAAAACTTAATGTTGGGACTCGAAAGACACTCTTAACATATCCTCACTCTTCTGCCTCTGAATCCCAACTAACATGTCACAACTCGTTCAAATTCAACACTGACTGTACCAAAGGTTTAAGCTACCGGGATTACTAGTTGAAATGGATACAACACCAATAGATGGCACTGTGTAACTACATTCACTTTATTTTTTGATCACACTTTGTATGTTCCACGATAACTCGTAAAACTTATCCAAACAGTTTAAATTCTTAAAAACGAATGCATATAAGAAAACTTGTTTCCAATCAAAGTAGTAATCAAGACTTAGTAATCAATCTTAATTTTTATCATTTGAAATAGTGAGATGGAAATTTGATTTGATATTGTTACATACATTAGTAAACAGTAAAACCAGAACTGCTTTTGCGTGTATCAACAAGCAAAAAACTAGAATAGCGAAACATGGAGATGCTCTACTGTAAGAAAGCAAGAACTAATACACTAGTAAGTCTTCTTTATGGAGAATATATGATTCATATAACAAAATAGTTAAATTTCGTTTAGTAGATACATATAAAGGTAACCAAGAAAGTTCTGCGGCTTTTTGTGGACGTCTGTGTTCAATTAGGCCCTCACACTGTGGGTTGAATGCGAATGGAGATATGGCGAACGTCAGTTGTAGGTGTGCTATATCCAACCTACTACCTGGTTGTAGCAGTTCAGTTACACTGTGAACTTGCGTAAGGCCAGAGTGAACATGGAACCTCCACAAAGCGTCATAAGGGCGGGTATGCTATGCAAGTTCGAACTGGGGTCAAACGCAGAAGATATGCCAAGCACTTGGGTGAGGGTGTCGTGACTACGCGGACAATGCAGCGGTGGTTTAACAAGTTTAAGCACGGTGACGAAACAATCGAAGACGTCCCACATGTCGAAAGATCAACACATGTACAAAATGAAGATCTCCAGGCAGCAATTGAGACGAACAATGACCAGACATATGAGGAACTGGGATTACAATTCACTGTGAGTGGAGAAACCATTCGGCAGCGCCTCGATCAACTTGAGAAGCACTACAAGTTGGGTCGATGAGTCCCACATGATTTGACTCCAGGCCAGAAGGCAACGCAAGCAAACACCTGTGTTTCTTTACTGTCTCGTCTGAGGAAGGAGTCATTTCTGGACAGGGTGTTGACATGTGGTGAGAAGCGGGTTCTGTACGAAGCTCCACGGCGCCATCATCATGGTTAGCATCCCAGGTACAGCCGAAATCAGCACTGCACCAGAAGGTCCTCTTGTGTGTTTGGTGGACTGCTCGCGGCATCGTGCATAGGGAACTGCTACCAGCTGGTCAGAGCATCAATGTACTGCCAGCAGTGCCGGATTTACGTATAAGCTAAGAAAGCTATAGCTTAGGGTCCCACTCTCTTGGAGGCCCAAAAAATTAAATAAAACAACTGGATATACATTTCCAAAATTTAAGAAAAATAAATAAAATAAAATCTACATACAGCAACAGTACTTCGTGTTGTGTAGATTCATATGATGTAAGTAATGGGACCCTTTCTGCTAACCTGCTTCCTAAAACATCACTAGCTTCTTCATTTCTGTATATAGGGTGCCTACGTCATCTTGGTACTTAAAAGGCTCCACCAAACCTAATCCGACTCTGACTGTCAGTATTTGAGCCGCGTTCAAGAAAAACTCAAAACTCTGGAGGAAGTACTTCTGAATCGCAAAGAGGTCCTCCCGTTACAGGACAACGGTAAGACCCACGTGGCAAGGATGACTTGGGACACCATTCTACGTCTTGGGTGGGAAACACTTGCATCCACCATACTCCCCGGACATTGCACCGTACGATTGTAATCTTTTCATTCCTTAGACAGTCACATTAGAGGACGCCAGTTCAAATCCCTAATAGAGGTGAAAAATGCACTTGATTTCTTCTTCGCTTCACGGCCCATCAAGTTCTACCGTGATGGAATCCATGGCCTTCCAGAACGTCGGCATAAGAACTTCAATGCTGATGGAGATTTTTTTTTTTTTTTTAATTTTCCAGGTATGTCTTTGGTGACATATCGATCTTCGAAAGTAGTGGGTGGAAAAGCGAAAGAGCTTTCTTGGTTACCGTTATATATTGAGTGCTAGCGGAAGTACTCGTTTTTTGCACGGACTGTTTAGTAAGCAATCTGCAATCTGCAAAACAGTAAAGTGCTTTGGGTTGTCTAACTTGAGGTGCTTCTCAGATACTGCATACTCTTCGAACCTTTAGAACGCGTATGATCCTCTAATCGTCCCCCTTGAGTCAAAAATCAAGGAAGCTGCTTTGCACGCGATTAGAACTGATAAAGATCTACTTGTGTACAAAATTTGATAAGTGTAGATGACTCATTTCTATGTGAAAATCTTATATCACAGACACACACACACTCACACATGTGTTTTTATATATTAGTAAAGTCGTCTGAAAATAGGTTCAAAACAAAAAGCAAACAGAAATTTCTTTACACTCAAACGAACATAGGGCCTATGTGTTTGATACACTGAGAAAAATCCGTTATCCGAAGAACGGTACATTGTACAAATATTCGTAATCCTTATGATTACTACGAAAATCTGTACGGAGCATATTTCTACATACGTATTGCCTTTCCCCGCTTAGGTGTTACATCATGCTGCTGCAGGATGTCTTATATCTAACACGCTTCCATATATTACATATATATAAGTATGTAACATACGTCAGCTATATATTATACATGTCCATCTGTATGTGAGATCCTTACTGCCTATATAGAGTTCGTATGGAAAGTACATATAAATGGAACACCTATGCGGAAAGTGTTATACAGTAAAACATACGTTTTTACTTATGCGTTTGCTGCAAAATGTTATATACAGTTATACGTTAAGTCAAAAAAAAAAAAACTACAGGATTTACTCATGTAACCTACGTTTTTTTTCTCTGTGTAGTTATATATACGACACTGTAAACATACGTTAACCGCGTTGTGTTACCCTTAACGAAATAAATAAATTAAACTGAAGTGGGATCTTTAACCTGTTGTGGTTAACCCTGAATGACTATGAGAAGGTTAACAGAGATAGTTGAAAAATGCAAATAATATTATTATTAAAAATCGATCGAAGAAAGTGGGAAATTTAAAAAACATTTAGGACATTCTATTCTATACTAGGGATGCCACAAAGTTCCTGTTCCGCAAGGAATCGGTTCTTGGGAATCGGTTCTAGATCTGGATCCGAAAACCCGATTCCAGAACCGGATCTTAGGAACTGGTTCCAGAACCGGATCTTGGGAACCGGTTTCAGACCTGGATTCGAAATCCCGGATCTGGTGCCGGACCTTATGAACCGGTTTCAGACCTGAATCCGAAAGGCCCCAAAGACCTGTAAAGTCAGCACAAAGTTCACCTTCAAAACACTGCAAAATGGACCACGCGCCTCCCCTCCCAGACCAGCTTGTGCCCCCCAGAAAAAATTTTGGTCCACCAGTGGGTATTTAGCCAAATGAGTTTGCCAATTTGCCTGTTTAGCCAACGAGTTTCCCAGTTACCCAGTTTGTTTAGTCAAATGAGACAAGCGGCCGCCGCCTGATCAGGAAGCACACTGACGTATACTGTACGTATTATTAAGGGGTCGTTTGTGCTAATGACGTCTTGCAAGATATTCTGACGTTATTTGTACGCACCAAATATGGCAGAAGAATGACGTTAACTATGATACAAAAAAATGAACGTACACTATACGGACCATAATAGTGACAAAAATGACGTCAAAAATGGGACTAAAAATAGACGTACACTATACGTGGTATCATAGTGACAGAAGTGACGTAAAAGGAATCAAACTAATTAATGAAACACGCATGCCCAAAAGTCCAGCTTGGGCATTGCCGGTCGTGTTTGTTTGCATGTTGTGTATTTTTATTGTCATTGAATTCTAATGAAAAGTAACTGTATATATTTTAATTTGAAGAAACATGTACGCTGTTGCTGAAGAAGAGGCACCTATACGAGACAGCAATCCAATTGCAGTTATTAATGTGTTGGTAATGCCGTGAAAATTGGAAGCATTCTGGCTGCCTTAAAGTCGTCATCGAAATTCGAAAACAGTGAACCTACAAATGAAGAAACGTGGAAATTGTTTGCGGTAAAGAAGTTATGATACCAGACAGGTAACTAATATATAATAGCTATCTATATAATATTAGCAATAGAGTTGTTATGATTCAAGTTACTGATAAGGTATTAATAGATTTCGGTAGGCCATGTATATAATGAAGAAATGGGCATTCGTACCCTTGGAGATAATATCGTACCTAAATGCCCATAATATGACGTCCAGATGACGTGATATTTGGTGTCATCATGACGTATCATTGACGTTATTCATGACTTTCAGAAGACGTCATAAATGGGGTCCGGTGCTACCTGGGTGGGTGCCTGCCTGTCGCTTCCACCATTCTATCTAGCACACTGTTCACAGTCTGCTAACAGCTCGGGTTTAGCGTAGGGATGACCACGAAGTTCCGGTTCCGGCGGAACCAGTTCTTGGAGATCCGGTTTTCAGAACTGTATCCGGAAACCCGGTTCCGGAACCGGATCTCGGGAACTTTCCGGACCAGGACCTGAGAACCCGGTTCTGGAACCAGATCTTCTAGAACTGGATCCGTTCAAAACCGAAAACTGATTCCATCAGGAACCGGTTTCGGCCATCCTTATTCTATACCGCAATGTCTCTCGTGCCGGAATTGAATATGTAACCTTCCGCATCAGAGGATGAGCTCTTTGATACCAAACTGAACTTTCCAGTTGGCCAAGTTTAACCTAAGGAACTTTCTCCTGTTGATGAGCCACTCTTAAGAAAAATTGAACAGGGCACAGAAATTGATTTTAGGTCTTGTTAGTAATGTCCCGGAATTTAATGTTTCACTAAGAAAAGAGAAAAACTGTCAATTGTACCGAATCCAGGATTTTTTTTTTTTTTGTCAGATAATGTTTACTTGAACAACCCTACTTGGCTTGGTAATTTTGACAATACTTTTTTTCTTAAGGGGGCCATAGACGCACACATTTGCATGACCAATTTACATGAAAGATTTGTCGTCATTCGTGTTGGAAGAATGTTTTGTCCACACACGCATGAACTTGTTGTCCAACTCACTAGAAGCAAGAATCGGAGAAAAGAGTCAAGTGATTTCTTCCGCTGTCGTGACTGGTGGATCTAAATACAAAACAACCAACTTGCATGAACAACCAACTTGCACGAGTTTACTATAAACTTGCATGAAGAACGGCAAAACCATCATGCAAGTTTATAGATTTTGAAACCTTTCAACATACAAGAACGAGGCCACACACGATCAACTGCCTGCTGTTTTATCATTTTTCATGCAAGTTGGATGGTTTCTTCATGCATGTGTGTGCGTGTATGGGTTTCTTTACTTGAACAACCCTACTACCGTTTTATCAGTAGTAGTAGCATGTTTTCTCTAGGCCGTAACCTTTTCTTACTGATTCTAGTGTGTTGAGACATTCAAGAGCATACCCTCTGACGCCCTTTTGGTCAAATTTTGTCTCCCCAACATTCAAGAAGGTGAAGGAAGAGATCACTCCCCCTATACTCACACATACACACATGTATATAATATGTCCACGTCTCCAAAACTGGCAATTTCCTCACGATTTTCTCTTGTCCAGCTCTCCCTCATCTACCCCAAGAGAATGAGGGGAGAATTTGGGAAGAGAGGGAGAAATAAGGGATTGTTGAGTGTGAGGGTGTATAGAGAGATCTCCAAACATTGTTATTCGAAGTAATAAATAATTGATTGTACAACTTTGTCGGTCAGTGTCTGCCCAACCAAGAATGTGCAAGGGATACTACGAGGGAAAAAAGAAGCCGATATGAATTTTCATCACTTCTTCTGGTGCCCTACGAGTATCATATAGTGTTTTTTTTTTTTTTTTTCTGATGCAGGTCAGCGCAATAACTACATCCAAGCTGATCGGATTCTGCAGGCTCTTAGACGGTTCTTTCATGACTAATCAATGCCTGAATATAGGGAAAAGGGGACGGGAAGATCTCTTTTTTTCTTCTTTCTTTTTCTATAGCGATGACCACGTACACACAAATCGATGGTTGTCAGCTTGAGTAATTGGACACGAAAGTGCAATTCAGACCATTTCATATTTTTGGTAGGGTAGGAACAGGGATGCAGCCCTGTCGGCAATCTGTGGAAAGACTACTGCCAAGCATACTTTACAAATCCTCACGAATGACGAAGAGAATGGAACATTGATTTGACCCCCTTTACAAGTGTTGCCAACTGGAATTTATAAAGCTTTTGGTATTTTGTTCTCTGGGAGACATGGTTAGCAGTGGCGGATCTAGGCCAAGGCCGGGGGACCTAGGCCCCCCAGTTTTTTGAGTGACAAAAATAATTTAACCTATTATTTATATATTTTTGAAAGTTTATAGTAAACTCATGATATACCTATCATTGTCTGGATTCTTGCTTCCCCCCCATTTCTTATCTTCTAGATCCTCCACTGATATTGAGTCAATGGTAGAACGCCCATCTCTGTTTCGAAGTGTGTATGTATGTTCTTCCCAACATATGTAAGCCTGTGATTGGATAACTTCTTAGATTTTTCTCGTAGTTCTCCGGTGGAACAGATCACGAACTTCATGATCCATGATCCACAAGGTCTGATGACGGTGACTCGTACGAAACTGTGATCCAATTTGATCTGGTGACCCAGACAAACTCATAAACCGGAGAGACTACGTTACCCAGGCAGACCAATGTCCTGGAGAGACTCGTCTGACAGACTCTGTGTGACCCAGAGACGACGAAACATCCTCATACACTTGGAGAATATGAATGAGGCTGCAAACGTAATTCCAACAAACACGAGTCTCTTCTTAGTAAATCTATAATTTTCTTTTTCTTTTGTTGTGTGCCCCTGTGTGTGTCAAGGCATTGCACTGAAAGATAACTACAAGATCTATCAGAGTATAAGCGCATAAGAATCAAGTAAAAAAGGAAAGGTACACGTTTTTCTTGTACACCCTCCATTCCAAAAGAAACCGAACTTTTGAAAACAAATAGTACCACTAGTGCCATCTGTTGTAATATTTTACCGGTAGATGGCGTAGTCCCTCATTGACAACTGGTATAAATGTCATGACATTTGGATGCACGGCAACAAAGTTATTGCGTTTCAACTGTCAGTGTTGTGTACATCGGTCGGAAAATGAGTTTCAAACAACGAGCTGCAATTGAGTTTTGTGTTAAACTGGGTAAAACTTTTAGTGAAACGCACCAAATGCTACAAAATGCATATGGTGATGAGTGTCTATCCCGTACGCAAGTTTACGAGTGGTTCAGGCGATTCAAATCGGGTAGAGAGACGCTGGATGATGACGAAAGATCAGGCCGTCCCAGAACCGGATTATCGGAAGAAAACATCGAAAAAGTGCGTGAATTCATCAAACATAACAAAAAATCGTCGGTGAAAGTTATTGAAATGGAATTAGGCATTCCTCAAACAACCGCATACCGCATTTTGACCGAAGTTTTGGGCCTTAAGAAGGTTAATTCGCGGTTTGTACCACACAAACTCACCGAAGACCAAAAAGTTGATCGAATTGCGCATTGCAAAGACATCGTTAAAAGTGCTCGGCAGGATCGAAACTTCTTGAAATCGATTGTAACTGGTGACGAGACGTGGTGTTTTGAATATGAACCCGAAACAAAGCGGCAAAGTGCTGAATGGAGAGCGCCGGATGAAGGAACACCCAAAAAAAAAGTCGCTTGGTGAAGTCAAAAGTTAAGGTGATGCTGATTTGTTTTTACGATTCAAAAGGAATTATCCACAAAGAATTTGTTCAGCCCGGCCAGACAGTCACTGGAGAGTTTTACTTGGGCGTCATGAAGCGTTTTCTGGCAAGAATTCGTCGTATTCGGCCTGAATATCGCGAAATCGGCAGTTGGACTCTTTTGGACGATAATGCACCATCACATCGTTCGCGAATTGTAACTGAATTTTTGGTCAAAAATCACATTATTCGGTTGCATCATTCGCCCTATTCACCAGATCTCGCTCCGTGCGATTTCTATCTGTTCCCGAAACTGCATTTGGCGATGAAAGGGAAGTGGCACGCATCGATTGATGCCATTGAGAAGGCGACGACCGCCGTCCTAAAGACCATTCCAATAAAGGACATGGAGAAGTCGTTTGACAACTTGTTGGAGCGTGCAAATATGTGTATCGATGCAGAAGGGGAATACATTGATTAATAAGAATGATTTGTTCCAAAATGTACATTGCTTTTTTGTTTTTTTAAAACGTTCGGTTTTTTTTTGGAATGGAGGGTGTAAGATACAGCCAAAGTTTATTAGAGCGAGATTGTAAAACTTGTCGTGTAGAATATAAAAGATGCCGCTGATGCTACTGTTTCGTTAATCTTCTTGTACACATACAATCTGTGTTGAAATCCAGTGCAATGCTTCTCAGTATAAAAGGATTAACAAATATGAAATTACATTTGAAGTAGTCAAGATATAATATCTCAATTAAGAAATATCACACCGGGATTCACACGTGTAAATATTCGTGTTCGAATAGTAAACATCATGAATCCATTGTCAAAATTCTGCAGTAATGCGCTATAGAAAAGTGATATTTTGGTTGCTTTCGAGTCAACTGGTCTGTTCGAGACGCCGGTAATGTTCAGATCACTGGGTTTCTTCTCGTATCTGTCCGGGTCACCCAGACCTAGGTAACTCAAGTGAACCGTACCACCATTGTCTCCGAGAGTTTTCAGAGGTTCTGTGAATGCGAACAGCACGTGAATGCAAATTCATGTCAACAGCAAAAGTAATTCCCCGAAGTGTACGATTTAGACCTCCCTACTTTATCCTACATGTGTTCCTACAAAGGCAATATCAACACTTCAACTTTTTCAAGGTTATGATATCCAACTAAATCACTCTCCTTATTTTTCAGACTTGGTTAAAAGTGCTGTTCATATATTTCTTCTTCTTCTTCTTCTTCTTCTTCTTATTATTATTATTATTATTATTATTATTATTATTATTATTATTATTATTATTATTATTATTATTATTATTATTATTATTATTATTATTAAACTATAACATTTAGGTTGCTAACAATTTTTATGACCCTTTACGTCATGACGCAATAGTGTGCGTCAGCTAGTTTCCTAAGCCAGAATGCCGAGGGCTCAGGAGTGTTTCAAATATTTTCTTTTTATCTTTATTCTTTTCTTCTTTTACCGTTACCGAGCAAAAAAATCCGTTCTTGATTGTATATACTGGAATAACAGCAGTGTATTACAAAATTTGTCTTGATTAGATAGCAACGTAATGAGTAGATAGCAACCGATGAACGATATTAGAAATAGCAATTCTTACATCTAAAGAAATAGAATAGCAAAATAGACGGTACTTCGAAACTTTTCATTTTGCGACAAGTGATATATCGGTGATGATAAAGTGTTCATTTGACTTCACTTAAGTTTAGCGTTTCCTTTCAGCACCAAGGCTAAATGAGACGTGGACCTACAGTTTTACGCAAGATCCGCACCCCACATGAGCTCCGTTCAGGAATCGAATCCGGGTCTCCCACGCCAAAGAGAAT
The DNA here is from genome assembly GCF_964235325.1 of Thermobia domestica. Taxonomy (NCBI): domain Eukaryota; kingdom Metazoa; phylum Arthropoda; class Insecta; order Zygentoma; family Lepismatidae; genus Thermobia; species Thermobia domestica. The sequence continues at coordinate 76,848,788 of NC_137454.1, read as the reverse complement.
TACGTTAATCGCTCAGCCATGAGGGAGCTAAAGGAATGTCTATGATCATAACAGTAGTTGTGGTAGTGCTAATACTGATAATAACATATTATTCAATTTAGAATAAAAACAGTTACTTTGGAATACCTAAAAATCTCCATGGTTGAAAGACTAACATTTAAGAGGTTATTGAACTTAGAGTACTCCCGATAATGGAGGTCAGCAAGAATTGCTAGATATCCAAATCGAAATTATGGCATAGGAATGTATTTTCTTTTCAAATAAAATTTTAAAAAAATACACAAGATCGTACACCACACATGTTGAAAACATTTCTCTATTCACTCACATGTGTGAACTCAAGTGTTCATATATGCTAGACAACACAGACAAGGACATACAAAGATACCAACAGTATATGTATTTCTCATATATATATATATATATATATATATATATATATATATATATATATATATATATATATATATATATATATACGGTCGTTCTCCTTAGTTATCTTTTTCTTCTAACACATAATACTCATCCAGTTATGAAACCTCATTCCGACCTCTTTAATATTTGACGTCATCTTTCAAGTTCCTTTCTTGATGCATACACATATACATATGTATAATATGACTGCTATATGTGTTTGTGCCTATAGAAGTTGAAGCGATACTATTACCAACACACTGAGAAGAGAACATAGATTGGTTGCTTATGGCTTTATAAAAGAGCTTCACTGTTTGTCTTCATATTAAAACCTTCTTCTTCTCATATATATCCCGGATGCTTTTCTCAACAAGATGATGTATGTATCTAAGTTAACAGCGAAAGAGAAAGAGACCAAAGTCATTTTTTGGCATCTCTACAAGATAAGTCTGCATTTCATCTTCTCGAGCGTGTTTCCCGTAGATATTCTTTGATAGTAACTGAAGTAAGTAACTTGAAACTTTGAAAAAAAAAAAGTTTTTACTGAATATCAGCAGCTTCTCGCATATGCCGACAGATTTGCTAGCTCATATTCTCATTTTTTTCGTTGTTATTGTGATTATTACATGTGCATTCCATTTCCGTAATTGAAGTGTCAACGTTCCATGGAATATTAATATTTTGCAGAATTTAGGGAACCAAACAACATACGTATGTTATATTTGCTGTACAATCACTATCCGCAACACGAACATAGAAAGTGTTACTATACCACGTTCGTGCTAAGAACTATAATACTGGACTTACACTGGTATCATGATGCTAGATTATCATCAAGTTATTATAATACTGGATCTAAGGGTTATAGGTGCCATTATACTAGATTATCATCAAGTTGTTATAATACTGGATCTAGGACTTATAGGTGTCTTTATAGTAGATTATCAAGTTACCTGTATTATAATACTGATCTTGGACTTGTAGGTGTCATTATACTAGAAAATCAACAAGTTATTATAATATTGAATCTAGGTCTTATAGGTGTCATTATACTAGATTATCATCGAGTTGTTATAATCCTTTATCTAGGTCTTATAGATGTCATTATACTAGATTATCATCAAGTTATAATAATACTGGATCTAGGTCTTATAGATGTCATAATACTAGATTATCATCAAGTTGTTATAATACTGAATCTAGGCCTCATAGGTGTCATCATACTAGATTATCTTCGAGTTAGGGTAACGTGCTACAATAACGTCAGGGATACAAAAATGCTGGGTTTTTTTCAACTGTTTATACCACAGAAAATAAGCAAGTGGCAGGACTCTGGTATGTGGCAATGCATGGGAGGCAGATCTTGTTTTCGCGCGAGAGTTGATTTCCTGCTGTGTAACATGTGTATTGCGCAGTTTTTGTGTTATCAATTCAGACCAGAAAATTAAGGACAGAAAACGTACGTATAGTTTTTGAAGTACTGTATATTAATATCACTAAAGCCACGTAATGTATAGAAATGTAAACGGTACTTTTTATATATAAAACACAGTGGTCAATAACGAATGTATCAACTGTGTTTACATGAGTCAATATGTTAGTAGAGAGCAGTGGAACGATGGTATGTTCATTGTGTTGTGTGGCTGCAATAACGCCGAACAGGATGGATGCAATGTCGTTACTGCTATTGGCATATACACATTCAATGCTTTAGTACTCCCAGAAACAACCTTTGCACCAAGTACGATCTTTTCAGTGTTTCCGATATAAGCTTCTACTGGAACTACATTGGGCAACAATACCGAGCCATCCACCGAAGACATCAACAGTCCCCAGCCATCAACATCATCTGCACGTATTCGTGATTCTGTAGCTAATGTTTCGTCTCAGTCTTCTCATTCTACATCCTCCAGTGGCATCAATTTCACTGAACTTATATCGACTGCAAAAATTAACAGATCTCCTCCTGGAAAGAATAGATCATAAAACGTCCAGGCAGTGATAGTGACTAGAAGACCGTAACGTTAAGCATAAAAGGTCAAATTTGCAAGCGGGTGGACGAAAGAATGGGGGTACTTATAAAAAGAATGGCGATAGTAAAAGTTAAAAAAAAAACATGTAATCGCAGAGATAGCTCCTACTATTGCGTTACTTGCAAAGAGTAACATTTACGACGATACTGGTAAAAGTCACAGAATAAATTTCTGAAATCAGGCCCATCATTTTGACTTGCCCTGTACTGTTAGTATAAAACTTCCTTTGTTTAGTTGAGCCAAGTCTCTTAGGTTAAGTTATATTCCCCTAATCTGTAAGGTTAAATTCAGTTCACTTTCAAAACTCTTTTAGGTTCATCTTCCAAAATTCTAACCCATGAGTTACTAACAACACTGATAAAATATCCTCAAAAATTTCTGTTACTCTTTTATTATTTCTCAAACCGGTACACTTAAAATTCCCTCTTACCATCACGCTTTACAATTAACAACATTTCTCAATCTATCAAACTCAAATCCCAATAGATCCGTTCTTGAATCAACTCTAACTTTACTACATTTTCAAATCAACAACATAAAACTGTCTCTAGCAACATAAACATCTCTTTTTCTTCCTTTTCTTCTTTTGGCTAATGCTTTATTATTTTCTCAACGCTTACAACCTATTCCTATAAACGCTTATATTTTCTACTCCTAACATATCCTATATGTTAGTGTTCGTCGTCGTGTTAGTGTATAATGAAAAGTTTCATGAGAGTATAATTACAACATCATTTTCACCTAAATAAGTGGCATGGTTCTTGTACATGTACACCTTCAATTTTTAAGTTTACAAAGAAATTAGATTTCCTCTGTTTTCTCAAAAAAACCCGAATGATATTTCACACTCACCTGTATCATTTTGTTCTGCTTAATATGGTGGATCAATTGATATCTTTGGACAATTTTGTTAAGTACTCATAATATTGTAAAGTGTTGTTTCAAAGGCACAAAAGATAACTTTTTTTGCATCATATCGTGACGGATGATAAAAAATGGACGCTACAAGAATCCGAAGCGCAAAAAAATCATGGTGCAGGCCAGGTGAACCATGAACATCAATGACAAAGCTGAATATTCATTTCGCCAAAGTCATACTCTGTATTTGAAGGGATCAGCTGGATGTAGTGTATTACGAGCTGATCCAATACAACGAAATCATCACTGGAAAATGCTACCAACAACAATTGATGCAACTGAGCCGAGCGTTGAAGTGAAAAACCATCAGAATACGCAAAAAAGACACGAAGAGTGATCTTCCAGAACGACAACACTCGGCTTCATTTTGTAAAACAGGTCAAAAAAACGTTTGAAGTACTTAACTGAGCTGTCCTATCACGCCCTCGTATTAACCAGATATTGCTCCTTCCGATTGCCACCTATTTCGATCGATAACTCATGACTTGTCTGAGCAGGTCTTCTAATCTTATGAGGATACCAAAAAATTGATCGTTTCGTGGATAGTTGGATAGCCTTTAAACACGTGTCATTCTTTTGACATGGAATCTACCTATTACCTGAAAGATAGAGAAAAGTAGTGGCTAGCGATGGATAATATTTTGAATTATCAAGTTGTAACCATTTCTTCACAATAAAGCCGTATTGTTTCCAAGAAAGCTCTTAACATTATTCTAATGCAGTCTCATGAGTATTACGAGCGATGAAGAAGCATATACGTATATATAGGCCCTATAGATAGATAGATAAATGAAAGTGATTATTTTTTATGACTTAATTCTTGAACCACCCGACCGATCTCGATCAAATTTTCAACATAGATGAGGTACGGGCCTGGGATTATTTTTGTCGTTTCACTTTGACGGTGCAATTTAGGGGCGGAGGAGTTGGAGGTATATAAAAGTGATCAAAAAATGGTTAATATTAGTGTCGAATCCATAGTTTTCGGGGTCGATGAGATGAACAGTGACACTTTTGATGATGTTTAAATCCAAATTCAGCCCCGCAACTTGGAGAGGGAGAGGGGAGATATATCAAAATGATCGAAAATGACCGATATCAGAGAGCGCTTCAATAATAGTAAAAAGTGACTGACTAACGGAACATACTACTATTTTTTATTGTTTTAACCCAGCGAAGCTGGTAATTGACGTTAGAAAAGTATAAAACAACAAGTACATCTACACATTATAGGCCTGGTGCTAAACTTAAAAGGTCTCATTATACTGAAGTCTCATTAAATTGTTATAATCTTCGACTTAGGAGGTGTCATTATATCAGATTATCATTAAGTTATCACCAATACAATTATTAAGTACTAGTTAAATATACCCATGCTTCGCACGAGGGTTGTATTTGGAAGTCAACGCCTGTGGTAGTATCGCCATCGATCTCAGCGACCGCGAAAACTATGGATTTGGTACTAATATCGGTCATTTTGGGCTATTTTTTATATGTCTCGGTATCCCCCCTCCCTCTCGCTGACTCCCGGCCCGCATACAATTGTAACTGAATTTGCAAGTCATCGCTAATGGAAGTGTCACCATTGATTTCAGTGACCGCGAAAACTATGGATTTCACACTAATATCGGTCATTTTGGATTACTTTTATATGTCTCGGTATTTCACCTTCTCCTTTCCCGGTGACTCCCGGCCCGGAGCCGAATAGCGTGAATTTGGAAGTTAATGCGATCGGAGTTTCACCATTGATTTCAGCGACCGCGGAAACTATGAACTCAACACTAATATCGGTCATTTTCTACTACTTTTACATGTCCCGGTAAACGCCCCCTCTGAGACCCCCTGGTTCGAATTTTGATAAAAACGTTTAACTCTGGTCTGGAGCCTGGACCAAGGTATTCGTGACTAAAATTTGGTAACTCTCGGTCAATTTGTCTGGTTCCCAAGACGGTTCCGATAAACACCCCCTAAGACCCCCATGGTTCGAAATTTAAAAAAAAACGCTTCTTCTTGAACTGGGGCCTGGGACAAGGTACCCCTTACCAAAATTTGGTAACTCTCGGTCCACTCGTCTGGTTCCCAGGCCACACACACACAGACAGACAGACAAACACACAAACTCTTTATTTTATTTATATTTAGAAGATAACACTAGATTTACTAAATTCGCTACTGTTTCTTTGTCTTCAATCGCTACTCTGTGTTTTTTGCTCGGAAAAGCAGATAGAAATTACTGAAAACATTTGACTATAATACAAAAATCGCAATGATTTTGCTAACAGTGTATAATAATGTTGTATGGTATATTCGCACTAGATTAACAGCCAGAAGAAAAGTTTGGATAAAATCATTGCTCAAACAACATTACTCTGTCTTCTTCTTCTTCTTTTCTTTCTTTCCTGTTTCTCGTATGACAAGTGGTCACTCAGTGATACATACTTCTTATTCAGGAAAAGAACGCGACCTTCATTTATGGATAAGATTTACTGCTCTATGTGTTTCATTACATTATGTACGCCTAAAGTATGCTAAGTAGCTGGAAAACAAGTTATGACTAGTTTTGTCAAACGGACCGTGTCAATTATTAAAAAAAAGCCGAAGACAGATAATGTGTTTTTGTCAGGAAATGACATGATTGCGAGACAGAGAGTACGATCGTTTTAACTGGAAAACCAACTAGTAAATAGTTCTGGTTACCATATGTATCGAAAGAATTTTTATGTATATTTCCTTTGGTTATTATGAAGGAAATGTAAATCTCAGTTTTTAAAACGTGATCCGTCTCAATGAATTATTAAAGTATCATACACAAAGTAACGGTGATGTGTTCGTTTTGAAGTTGCACGAAAGAGATTGTGGTTTGGCATCTGCTGCTATAAGAGACTAACTTACGGAGAACTGTGTCCTCTGCTACACTAGATTTTGACATATCCTTTTGATCTCCTTAACTTATATGGATGTTAGTTATACGGATGAGGAAATCACAAACTATATACATTTGGCAAGATAGGTCATGCACACAAGACAGACATGTTTCCTAATCTTCATTTATCCTCTCCCTCATTCAAATCCACGGGCGCTAATTCTAAGATGACGAGGATGACTGTGTTCCACAGACACCTTTCAATAGCGGACACCTCAATAATAAGGACTAATTTCTTGTCCCGATGTAGTAGGGAAACTTTACCCACGGGAATTAATAACCCTCCTTGAATTCCCATTTGTTTAAAATGTTTGAAAGGAAAATCAAACCATATCAAGAAATACAGAGACGAAACACACCAACGAGGGGGAGTACCCCTCGAATTTCCATTTACAGTATTTGCAATGTTTGAACGAAAAATGAAACCATATCAACAAATATATGAAAGAAACAAACCGACAAGGGGAGTAATAATTCCGAGATTCCCGATAATAATTTTCCTAGGGAATTATTGCTCCCCGGTAATAATTCCCGGGAGTAAAGTTTACCTGGTTCACCGGCAAAAACGTGTGTATTATTATGGGAGAGGACCCTCCTTTTTACCGGTCATTCTCAGATCGGATACTACCAACCTTCTTTTATTTCCAGCGTTTCAGTAACCTCTTCAGGATGAACATGAATTATTCTAAAGCTAATATGGATTATCACAGAATATATTTTCTGGAATTTTGAAAATAAATTTTGAATTGATCCCTTCAACTAATCCACAAGCTACAAACAAGTTTCAATCAGAAACTTGTGTCCGCAGAATTAACAGTAAAGATCTGCTGCTTACTTTCCCCAAGAAATTCATAAGCCGTCATGATTGGCTAGCTATGTCTAAATAATGTTACATGTTTTTATTGAGTTACTTATACTTTTAATAAAGTTAGTAAGCGAATTAAGAGGCTCTTATACAGGTATAATTTGTACTTGACAAAAAAAAAAATACATAAGAATTTTACAACGCGACCACATAAACACATTTTCCAGGGGTAATTTGCTTCTTTACAAAGAGACATTTCCCCTTCATTCCGCCATTAATTCGAACAGAGTTGAATATTTTGATATTAGCATCTACATCTATATTTTCATTTATATTTTATGTATTTACTGGATACTGCATACAATTATCGCATGAACTGTAAGTAATCTAAGTACGTGTAAACTCTCTGTAACAAACATTTCTCATTCACAGACAAATAATCGTGTCCTATCGGAGTCCGTTATTAAGAGGTTTCACTGTATCTATATGACCGGTCACTATGACAACAACAAAACACAAATACCTGAATGCCCCCCGTCACTCAAAGTTATATAGAAATCGGTGCAGTTTCTCAACTTCCTCATGCTTCCTCTCACTCGCTTACATCCTCAAATAATATTGATACCCTTACACACACTCTCACCTTCATTCTAATTCCTCACACTCATTCTCCTTCGAACTCAAATAATATTGATGTCTTCACTCATACTCACTCTTCCTCGAACTCAAATAATATTGATGCTCTCACTCACACTCAGTCTTCCTGGAACTCATATATTATTGATGCCTTCACTTACTCACTCTTCCTCGAACTCAAATAATATTGATGCCTTCATTCACTCACTCTTCCTCGAACTCATGTATATTGATGCCCTCAGTTACACTCACTCTTCTTCGAACTCATATAATATTGATGCCCTTACATTCACTCTTCCTCGATCTTATAATATATTGATGTCGTCACTCATGCTCACTCTTCCTCGAACTCAAATAGTATTGATACCATCACTCATCGTCGAACTCATATAACATTGTTGTTATCACTCACACTCACTCTTCCTCAAATTCAAGTAATATTGATGCTTTCACTCACAGTTACTTTTCCACGAACTCAAATAATAAAGTGTCTTCACTCACACTCACTCTTCCTCAAACTCATATAATATTAATGCCGTTACACTCACTCTCCTTCGAACTCAAATAATATTGATGCCGTTACTTACACTCACTCTTCCTCGAACTCAAAAAATATTGATGTCCTCTCTCACACTCCTCCTCAAACAATACTAATAACCTCACCCATACTTAACTAACTCATACCCATCCTCACTCTCAAGTAATATTTACAGCAACATTCTCACTCATCTTCACTCTCAAATAACATGGTTGCCCTCACACTCACTCACACTTATTTGCTCGTATTCTGAAAAAGAAAAATTGATCCCTCACCCTCACTCGCCCTTACCATTGCCCGAAATGAAGATGAGTGAGAGTGAAGGCAGACCTCATGAATACAAAATGGGCGAAGGCGCTCATTTGTGATGGAGACACTTAACCAGATCCGAAAGAAAGAAAATGAAACCCTTAAGTTTTGCGTTCCAGGAATATGCCAGCTTGGCTAAAGCAGACGGTGATGATGTGAAGTGAATGAAATGGTGGTATGGAGAAAAGTGGGAGGAAATGGGAGAACCCCGAGAAAACCCATGCACACGCTTAGATCCGAAAGGGGTCAAAGCCGGTCTTCGCTTGGTTTTCAAACCAAATAAATTGAACAGTGTGTAACTTCGGTAGACCCGTTCACTCTCACTGAACGATGGAGTTGCTCTACTGCATAGCTAATAGAAACACTAGAAATGCTTGTGAGAATAAGAAGCAGTATCAGAATTTCATTAACGCCCAATTTGCGAACTCAAGGAAAAGTCACGAAAATCACAGTAAAACATAGATTTCTTAGTAAGCCACGAATATCAAAAATTAATTTGCTGGTAAAGTTGACTTGATCTTTAGGTACATTAATCTTCGGACCAATCTGGGTGTGTACGGACATCCAGGTCTCTGAGTCTGTGTAGTTATCCAAGTCTCTGGAGCAAAGCCTAGATCTGTAGTACCCGGTTAAAAACTACAAAAAAATCTCACATATCAGTGTATCCTAGAGATAGGTCAGTGGTTCTTAATCGGTGTGTCGCGATATTTGATGTGTATGCCTCGGAACTTTTGAAGCAACGTGATAATAAAGGTAGGGAATAAATATAAGTAATAATGTATATAATTCAACTTAAAATTGAAAAATACGAGGAACAAGACTAAACAAATATTATCAAGAGATGTTCAAGAATGGACACTAGTTACTCATGAAAATCTTTCGCACTGTTGCCAACTCGTACGTTAGTGTGCCCGGTCCTGACACCGTGAGAATATTATTATTTGTTTCGACATTTTCTGCATGGTGTTAAGCAGGGGTGTCACTTCAGACTTCGTTTGAGGAGGGCAAGTGTACCACCGACATAAAACTTTCACATTTTGTAATAGTATATTAGTAGGCAATCGATTAAAGTATATGTATTTCTCAAACTCTTGGGGGGGGACAAGTGCCCCCTCCTTCCTCCTAAATGACGCCCTTGGTGTTAAGTTAGTTTGTAAAAAGGCTAATAAAAACCGCGTTTCATTTTTTTTTTTTTTAACTAGAAACCATAGAAGCTGAATAGCAACGGAATTAGACTGTTGCCGAGCATCGAACAAAATTATACATATCTGGCTTCATAATCTTACTTTCAAATAACAATAAATGTATTCTAAATTTTGATCTCCAGAGGCTCAATACTTTTTAGACAACCTCATATATATATATAGGGTGTTCTGAAACAACACCAAGAGACTTGGTGAAATGAATCCTCAAACGAGCACATGAATAAAATACACAGGAACATGGATCTTTAAGTGTGTTATTTCGGTTTTATAGCTCGCCGAAAATTCGTCGAAATAATATGAGTTATAACCAAAGAATAAAGTGTTTGATCGAGGTTAGTTAAAAGAATATAGTGTTAGTATGTGATTAGATTTTATTAATGTGTCAGCGGATATGATTAGGGGTGTCATTTTCTCAGTTTCTGATCTATTATTTTCAATTTCCATAAGAGCTCACTTTTCTCCTTCTATGCTTTAGGCTAACCTTATCGCCAACCCTGTTTCATATCCACCATGGAGCACTAATGGAATCTTGGCTCGAAATAAACATTGTGTTCTTTTTACCCGACCTTTATCCGACTTTCCATTGTGGATTTATGACTCTTCATTTTATTATTCCGACCAATTTTCGGTGGGATATATCTTGTAACTCCAAAGTAATGCATTTGTACACCCATTCTGTTTTTTTTTTTTTTTTTTTTTTAATGTTTTCATTTAGGATTTAGAATTTAGATCTCTGGGCTTTCTTCATCTATGGGCATGTTAATCCGTTACGTATGAAGGATGATGTAGGTTGGAAATCACATTATCCGAGGAAAAGGAAGGAAGCGGCCTGGGATCTATATGTTAGGTATCGTTCCGGCATTTGCCTGGTGTGAATGAGGAAAGCCCAGGTAAACTTCATTCAGGATGGCTAGCTTGAACAAAACTTTTTACACTTTTTCAACCGTGTGCCCCCATCGGGAATCGAACCCGAGACCGCTCACACCGAAGGTAAGAGCGTTAGCGACTACGCTACGCGGAGCCACTTCATGTTTTCACGTGAGGATTCATTTCCAAAAGGTTTTTGACGATGTTTCCGATCATTCTGTATAGTTTTTTAGAAAAATTTATGGAAATCCAGTTTTATTTTCACTTTTGAGGGAAATACTATCTGAAATCCAACCATCATGTAGACTCAAGAAGTGGTGTAATAATAAGTGTACGTACTCATTAGACCATACACATCTACATACTATAACTATACGAGTATCGTGAGAGGGGTTCTTTCTTCGTATGTATAGAACACTTTAATTCTCTCCTATCTTCTTGTCATACCCACGACACGAAGATGCAATTATTCTCAGTTGATTAGAAAGCATATTGTTAAGAAAATATTTTCTACACACGTACATACAAAGAGAAAATGACTTTTGTTTGTTACAAAGTATATACAAACTATGATTAACAAGCCTTTATATTCTTTTTTCTTTAAAATTTAAATTTTAGTTTTTTGTTATGATATGTCTTGTGAGAGTGGCCCAAACCATCTGTTTTATAACAATTTACTTGTCAGGGTTGTCTCGTGTTTTAAGAGATTCACTGTCAGCCATTATTGGTTCTGTGATGAGCACTGTTTCATTACTATTCTTATTTCTTGACCTTGAATTCAACTGGATATGCCTTTGCTTAAAATTATTGATATAAAAACGCAAATTGGATGGTCAGCACCATTCTTATATACAAATAAGACTTCTGATAATACGTATACATAAATTATATTCGCCTTTGGCGTGGGAGACACGGCTTCGATTCCCGGCGGGAGCTAATGTGGTTCGGATTCCACGTTAGTTAGTAGGTCCACGTCTCATATAGCCTCGCTGCTGAACGGGACGTTAAACTCAAAATCAACTCAACATAAATTATATTCAGGAAATTCTTAGGAGTCATAGCTCCTATTGAGATTCGAATTTATACTTGATTCCATATTGTACTTCACGATGTATAAAATGACATATTGACTGTTTATTCCCAGTCCTATGTCTCATAAACAAATCCTTTTGTACTTCAACGCATAAAATCTATGGAAACCCAATCCAATATAGATACATTTTCTTTAAATCATACGCTGTTCTTTTAACAAACAATCATTATTCTTTTTTAGATTAAAGGTGTGTCCATCTATTTTTCAATTCTTAGATGATATACTTCATTTATTTCTTTAGTTCCTCTTCTTAGGTTAGGAGTCTCTCGATTGGTTCCCTTTTCTGAGTGAGACTTTTCATTTCTATCTACAAGGCAAGTCAAAATGATGGACCAGACTTCAGAAATATTTATTTCGTGAAATCTAATAAAGTACCTGTTATTATGAGACATGTGCTTCGAAAGGTTAACTTTCCGTTTCGTGTCCATTCAGTGTTTCCATTTTCTACCGATAAGAGTCAGCAGCGAGCAGTTAAGAGTCTTCATCCCGGCGAAATTAAAATACCGCTAATTTTACAGTAATTATGTGATATCTTGAAATAGATAAAAGATAATTGAAATGTGGAACAAGAGCGCCCTAGACAATATTATTTTACATGAGGAACCGTTATCACGACTCACTTATCTGCTTTCGATTTCGAGCCATTTTGAAAATCGGCATTTATTTTCGCGTTTCTAAACGGAAAACCACTAGGTGACTTGTGATAACGGTATCTCACGCAAAATAATATTGTCTAGGGCGCTTTTGTTCCATATTTCAATTATCTTTTATCTATTTGAAGATATCACATAATTACTGTAAAATTAGCGGTATTTTAATTTCACCGGAATGAAGACTCTTAAGGAAAATGGCGTTGATTGGAGAACAGAGATTTTTCTGTGTGCTTGATTATTATCATGTAAATAAGTAAGTGATTAGCGTGCAATGGCATATCTCTACCAAATATTGGAGAGACCTACTTACGGGGAAGTCCATTCGTAAGTGTTATAAACACTTGAGAGATTCGGGCCATGTATCACAGCAGCCATTGTTAATATTGACGGCAACATGCTCTAAAATGCTTGGCAGGAGATAGACTATTGGCTTGATGTGTGCTATATTACGCATAGTGTTCACATAGAACACTTACAATATGTTTGAAAAAAAAAACTTCGACAATTTATCTTTCTTCGTCCATGTATTACAATAACATACGCTTATTAGATTTAAACAGATGAAATCCGGTCCATTATTTTGACTTGACTGTAATTTTTGCTTACCTATATCCTATGTTATTTGGTTCATGTTTTTCAATTGTAGCCTTCCTTTGGACATTTCTCCTTCTGCCATCCTCTTCATAGGTAATAGAGTGATTCCTTCTTGTCTCATAATGTGTCCCATCCTCCTTTCTCTCCTTTCGAAATATTCTTCAGTATACTCTCTTTACTTTCACCGTTTTCTATAATCTTTCATTTGATATTTCAACCATTCGAAGATTTCTTTTCTTGTCTTGCTCTTTTCTCCTAGAACACAATGTTTCACATTCATACAATGACACACTCCATAATTATTTAGGTACACTCATGTTCAAAATTATTGTCGCATATCTATAAATATGTTGTTATAGGAATATAATTTGATAACGAATTCGCCCGGTATTTCTTATAATGTTAGTATGTGTATAATCGGTAAAGACATGTATGTGGAAAATTTCATGTTAAAAGACCAGTAAATAAGAACAACAAAACGAAAATAAAACTTTGTTGTCCATTTAGCAACATTTTGTTTTACTCATTCTAATTTTCGTATTTATAATTCTTTTCCTATGAAATTCACCACAAATATACTTTTTCCGATTATACACATAGTATCAGTATTAAAAGTAACCTGCAAAATCATTATCAAATTATAATCTTACAAGAAGACAGTTATAGATATGTGACAATCATTTTGGACATGAGTGTACATATTATTTCATCAGCATTTTTTGGAGTTTAATGTCAATGTTTTAGGCTAGAAGCATTTGTTTTACTTTTTTGAAGGCCTTTTCCGGCTAAGCTATCCGGGATTTTACATCTATTGTGCTGCCAAAATGTCTTGAGCCGTGGCAAAAATGCGAACTAAAGCTCACACCCTCACACACCCACGCGTTGGGCCAATAAGGATTCAGCTGTTGCTAAGCGAAGGAAAGCGAGTGGAATTCCTTCAGCCGATAGCAGCGCTTGCAATGTAAGACTAGGGATCAAGTCAATGTGGTATATTTACAGTTTGCACCTACTATTGCTTGCTATACTTCCTACACGCCAACTACCTCAACATCTGGCACTCGATTATGAATCACCTCCACAATTAACACTAGATTACTAACTACCTTAAGAGTCAGTTCCAGCTTAGTTTTCTATTTAGAGAACGCTGCTATTTTTAATGCATTGTTTTATTCTTACTGTTTTGCATTGTTCTTTAATCATTTTTTCATTTTATGATATATATATATATATATATATATATATATATATATATATATATATATATATATATATATATATATATATATATATATATGGGAAGGTAGGTGTGAAGGTGTTGGCTTGTGTGTATGTGGGGTTTTACTTCTCGTTAACTACTGGTCTTATTAAGAAAATACTACAAATCTAACTGTATCAACTCCTAATAGTAGATAACTAATACCAAAATATCTAATATCAACTATTAGATAGTTTGGGTAACAAACATCGCAGCTAGAATCTTACGGGTAACAATCACATTTTTTGGGCCACAAAATTTTTGAACAGCCCCTAAATCGAGTTTTTATATTTTCTGCGGAATAAACACATCATACTGAGTTAAGTGATAGTTTGCGTTTAGCTATACTATATATAGTTTTCCAGATATAAGACGTACATTTTTTTTTTTTTTTTTTTTTTGGACTGAGTGAAATATATTTGATCTTCGATCAGGTGCCACAAAATTTTTGAACAGCCCTTAAATCGAGTTTTCATATTTTTTACGGAATAAGCACACCATCCTGGGTTAAGTAATAGTTTCGGTTTAGCTATACCATATGTAGTTCTCCAGATATAAGGCGTACAAGAAAATTTCTGATTAAATGAAATATATTGGATCTTTAATACGGGGCCACAAAATTTTTGAACGGTCCTAAATCAAGTTTTCATATTTTCTACGTAATAAACACATCATACTAAGTTAAGTGATAGTTTGGGTTTGGCTACATTATATGTAGTTTTTCATATATAACGCATACAAAAAAATTTTCGATTGAAATATATTGGATCTTTTGATTCAAAAGGTAAAAGTAATGCAGTAATTGATACTTTCTTATCTAATATAATACCAATATCGTATTAGAAAGCAGCTTGATCATAGTTAATTAATTCATCCTCTACGATATTCCTAACAACTTACATGTACCAAAGGATATACTCACTTGCACATAAATTCTCCCGTGCTATTAACAGTTTGTTTGGTGAATGACAATGGAAAAAATATATTGAATGATCGTTTTCGTATGGAGTAAAGAGAGGGAGAGAGAACCTATTTCTGTACATGAATTTATGTACAGATTGGAGGAGGGTGAAAAAGCGATGTGTATATGTATTGTAATTATTCCTCTGGGCACTCTTTCGTCTGCATATAACACATGCGTGTTTCCCTTTTTCTATGCCTCCCCCTTCTTATACATATATACTGTACCTAGCCCCTCTTGAAAGCATTATAGACAATACTCATATTTATTGCCAACTACAACAATGTCCCCGCTATATCCCATTGCAAGGGAGCTGTCAAAGTGGGAATTTATTAACCCCAGGGTCCAATCTGCTTTCTTTTCCATCTACTTTCTGTATATTCTCCAATTTCTGTTGGCTATTGGTATTTGCATTGGACGAACAGCTGTAGATGAAGACTGCTAGTCATTTGTTTCAAATTTAAGGTCAATGGAGGGTTAAGGGTTATTTCCTTAAGTGACTAAACGCGTACGCCCCTTCTATATATTTTTTTCTTTCTTTTCTTTGGATAATGATAGCAAGACATTTACATTTTTGCATAAACTTCTGACACTTCTGCGCCCGCATTTTTTGTTATATTGTGCATTCGAATATATATACAGAAGTTCCAATCTTCTGTAGCAACAAAAATTATCTGGTTCTTCAACAAATTTTATTCTTACTAGTATATGAAGGAATGTGTGTGTGTGTGTGTGTGTGTGTTATCAGATTTTCACCATAGTAAGGGTTCACATGAGGACTCTTTTGTGCCCCTGGTCCCTGGTCAAGAGGCCAATGTTCTTGCGCAGAGATCATGGTGAGAGTGCATAGAACCACCCTATCCAAAAATTGGCAGGGGTACCTTAGCCCACCCCTAAATTTTGGGAAAGGTACTTAGGACCACCCCCTTACATTTTGAAATTTGCCAAAACTAAAAATTTGGTAAGGTAGTATAGGGCCTTAATATATATATCATTGTAAATTTGAGTGGTCCATCTTATCCCTTTCATGGGTATAAAATTGCCAAAAATTTAAAATTTGGAGATTTTTGACCTAATTTATGCTCTTTGATGAGGTTTTATTAAGGTCTGTTCCAGAAACATTGTAGCATGATTACACTAAGCGCATGACACTTAATAAAACGAAGTGAAACCAGTTTGAATGTGCAAGTAGAATCTCGTTTGAAGTCATGTTTGTGTAGTGTTTAAGGTGTGGGAATGGATAAACGAAGTGGCCAGAAGGACGCAGAGAGGATCTGCCATTTCTTTCAAAATGTGTGTAACAGAGATCGGAAAGTGACGTATAGCCATTTCATCCCCAAATGCTATTTATCGTATTCTACGAAGGTTTGAGGACACCGGCAGTGCCAAAGACAAGAAATCATCAGGTAGTCGGGCGCGGGTGATGAACGAACATGTAGAGAAGAAAGTTGAATTGGAATTTTTAAAGAATCCCAGTGTGTCTGTCCGCGAATTGGCCCTAAAATTGAAGTTATCTCCTACTACCATGCACAGAATCAAGAAGAAAAATCGGGCTTCAATAGATATGAAGTAAAAGTGGCTCCAAAGTATACGGAAAATAAAGAACAAAAGATACGCGCACGAAGAAACTGTCGCAAAATTGTTAAAAAAAAAAAAGTTGGATTCAGCGTCATTAAAAATACTGGTGATTGATGAGATGTACTGTCCTCTCGATCCTAATGATGTAAGTACTATTCATGTCGAGATAAAAACACAGGTAACGACTAATTCAAACTTAAGTCCAATTTGAAGTTTCCCAAGTAATACCTAATATGGCAAGGAATGGACGCCGAGGGAAGGGTTTCGGCATCTTGCATTTCGATGACCACAATGATCGCAGACATTTACCTTAAGGTTGGTTTAAAGGGACAAGTTTTGCCGATAGATAGCACTACAGTCTTCATACGTATCTTTCGCATGTATTTTTTTTATCTTTCACGAAAATTTACAATTTCTCTTACAAATTTCAACCTAGAGACTTCAAATTTTTAGAGAAGGAACTTCATAACCTATTAAAGGGAACAACCCGTGCCGATTTTTATTTAGAACTTTCTTCATTGTTGAAATGGCTTGATTGTTGAAATGGATACCTAAACCTTTAACAATAGAACTGTTTCAACTGTGAAGAAAATTCTAAATAAAAAATTGGTACGGATTGTTCCCTTTAATAGGTTATGAAGTTCCTTCTCTAAAAATTTGAAGTCTCTGGGTTTAAATTTGTAAGGGAAATTGTAAATTTTCGTGAAAGGTAAAAAATACATGGGAAAGATACGAAGACTGTAGCGACATCTATCGACAGAATTTGTCCCTTTACACTAACCTTAATGAATGCATTAAGAAGAGATTGCTTTCTTTTATCAACAATCGCAATGTCCTTTTATGGCAGGACATGGCAACATGTCACTACGCTATTAAAGTCACCGACTACCTAAAAACAAAAAAACATCGACTTCATTGAAAAAAAAAAAGACCGCCCATTCCGTTCCCCAAGCGAGGGCAATTGAAAAATATTGGGTCCTCTGCAAAGCTGAGTACCGAAAAAGACCAGAACCAGCGAAAAATCTAACTTCCTTCAAGAACATTTGGACGCGAATCTCCAAGAATGTGGCTCAGCAGAGTGGCAAAAATCTTACGTGGATGTAAGAAAAAACTTCTGAAAGTGGGAAGAGGAGTTTATGGTCCACTAAAATAGTTCTTCATATTGTTAAAGGATAATACTTTAATGTGAGTAAATATTTATTTTGGCTTTCATTTACTATTTTTCTTTTTAGTTCCTTCCATATGCATACTACCATGTTTCCGGAACATACCTTATATTATATGGTTAAATGATTGAGTATAGGTGTCCATTCACTTTCCTAAGATGTGGGTACATTCATACATTCTTCTAAATTTTGGCAGGGGTATCATGGCCCCTAGACCAGGGCGCCAGGGACACAAAAGTGTCCTCAAGTGACCCCCTTACTAATTTCACATAGAAAGAAATCAAGTAGAGTCACCAATGAGCGTGCACAGATAGATCTTCACCAGTTCTAATCGCGTATGAACCCGTTTCTTCGATTCAAAGGGGGATTGAGGAGTTACACGATCTGGAGATTCAAAAAATATAGAGTTTCTCAAAAGATTCTCTTATTAGACACCTCAAATTATTGTACGGTGTTATAGATTGCATACACTGAGAAAAAAACGCATGTGGCGTACGTAAAAACGTAAGTTACATTCGTAAATCCTGTAGTTTTGGACTTAACTTACAATCCTATGTAATATCCGTATAAATGTTCCGAGTAAACGTACTTTCCATACGAAAAAAAGAACTGTATATAGGTGGTCAGGATCTCACATACAGATGGATATATATATATATAACATATAGCTGAAGTGTGTAACATACGTGTACGTACAATATGTAATGTATGGAATACTGTTAGATGTTAGACATCTTACAGTAGCACGATGTGACATCTAAGGCGGGAAAAGGGAAATAAGTAATTAGCATATGGATAACGTATGCTCCGTACAGATTTCCGTAGTAAATATAAGGCTTCCGCATATTTGTACAATATACCGCTGTCCGGATAACGGATTTTTCTCAGTGTACTGTTCCTTCTGTGTGAAGAACGAGTGCTTTGCTAGTTAAATCAATAAAATTCTTTAGCGCTGTTTCACAGTGCCCTAAATCTCTCTCTCCCACTTTTTCACTCCACCAATTCTACCATCATCATTCACTTGCCTTGATCATCATCTCCCTTAGCCAAAAGATCATATTCGTGGGACTTTAAGCTGAAAGATTTCATTTTCAAAGAAAAGTTTTGAAAAGCTTTGAAGGACTGATAACTCGACAAGGTCTTTTTCAAAGGAAAAGAGATGAGATTTAGAATATGGAATGCAACTATGATTTCCCAAGAGACGCAATAGAGGTTCTTTCATTTGAAACATTACACTTTTCGAGATTCCAGCGATACATTACTTACACGACACTTTTTCTAGAAGAGACAGCCTCCCATAGGGTACAGCTTCTTGTTCCATATTATACACTATAGGTAGAGATCATAAGCTTAACAAAATCAGTGATGGAACGGCTGATGAACTACGCGATTGTGAGCCTATGACTCAACAGAGCCGATACCTCAGGACAGACTCGTGACTCAGAGTGACCCGGTCATCATTGTGAACAGGTCGAATGTGGACAGATTAGTAACTCGGCAAGACTTGGTGCGACCCGGAAACCACGAAGCGTCGCCATGCACGTGAAAAACTTCGAATCTTCTAAGGTAATTCTAACCAAAATGGTTAGCTCTCTTTATTTTCACTAAATCTATCGTTTCCTTTCTCTCTTGTTATGTGTGTGTTGACAACAAAGTACTACATTGAAAGATAACTGCAAGAACACAGTGAATTAGAACGACCTTTCAGCCTCCTCCACAGACACTGGCAGAGTACAAAAAAATACGAAGAACAATAGTAGCATTCGGAAAAATATTTACTAGTTTTTGGTCAAAAATTGTGTTGAGCAACTGAAATGGTGTCAGAGCAGCATTGAAGTTGGCAGATTGAATCGTTTGTAAATGAACAATTTCATTAATGATATGTATCATCTGATACCTCATCGCTGCATAGTTCTAACCACCTTCTTACTTTTCCCTCAAGTTCATCGTTGCTCAACACTGGATACTTTCGCAAAAAATCGAATTTCGTGTTTAGATCATGTATTGCCTTATAGCGGCATTTAAGGTTGACTGTAACACAACCCAGAATAAAAAAAATAAAAAAAAAACTTCGGATTTCTTTCTTTCTTGTTCTTCAACAGTTCCGTCTGCTAAATGTTTCTTTATTATGCGCTTTTCTGGAAAATATGAAGTCATTCCTAGATTTCTGCTCACAAGTTTACAGTCTTGCAAAATGTTTTCTTATTTACTGCCTGTAGTATTAGATCTTCTATCAAACTTGTGATATTGTCAACATCGACATCTAAAGTAATTTCTCTTACTTGCAAGACAACGTTCCTGTAGTTGATGACTGTCAAACGGTAAATGCTGAAAATATTTGTAGCAATTTTCTCTTTAGCACAAGGCATTTTCTGTATTCGCCGGGCCCCTCAGCAATCCGGGTCCCGGGAGAAAAGTCCCGACTCCCCCACCCTTTCGTAGGGCCTGCCCTACGATAAGCATACAGTACATGGAAATACGGACTTCTCGAGACTGAGTAAGTGCTCAACACACAAGCAAACAGTGGGCAGATAGTTCGACTAGGGGCTATATTTAAAACCAGCATTCTATCACTCATCGGATGGAACTGAGGAAAACTTCTGGTAGAACATCGGACAAGATGGCTGGATATCGAAGTCAAATGTAGGAAGGGGGCGCGGTGGCTCAGTGGTAAAGCGTTCACCTCCGGTGCTTGGGATCCCTGGTTCGCGCCGTGTGGACTTTGTGGTGGACAAACATCGTGCTCGTGGCTTTTCTCGGGGTTCTCCCGTTTCCTCCCACTTTCTTCATTCCACCATTTCACTCATCTCTCATCATCATGTCTCCTTTAGCCTAGCCGGCATTAACGTGGGACGTAGTTAACGATTTCATTTCATTTTACAAATATAGGAAACTAGAGTACAGTATTGCCAATTGACAACATAGGAAACTAGTAACTGGACTACGGAATTCTGGCCAATATTATACGAAGCTGATGTCATATTACAACGGCGGTCAAAAATAGAAGGACGATGAAGGATAACGGAAAATTATACGAAAAGACTTGATTTGCAGATATTTTCCAACGCAAAGCAATGTGCAATGAAAAGCACCTATGTTTTATAATTAAACATGGCAGAGGGACTTTTTTTTTTTTTTAAAGTCAAATTGAAACTGCTAAACCAGTATCTGGACTACGTCATGCTAACGAGGGAATGCCTCTTTCCTCTCCTCCTCCCAGGTTTTTTTTATTTGTTCCCTAAAAACCTCCCACCTCCCCTTTCCAGCGCCTTGTTTCCCGCAACCTGCTCTCTCTCTTTCTCTCTCTGACATACGTTCCATTCCACGCCTCTTTCATCAATCGGCAGAATCCAACATCCATCCCCTCAGTTTAATAATAAATACCAGGCAACAATACCGACATAGACAGAAATAGCCCTAATCCCCTCTCCCCTCTTATTTGGTCCATAGCTCTTTTTATTTCCTATCAAAAAATATAGGGAAAAAAGTGAAACAACTAAAATAAAAAAAATACCCTCTGTATGTTCACATGCCAATGTGCTCTCAATCAATTTTTAGTGGAAATGTAATCTATACAGAGAATTAAACAGGAAAAGGTTCTAATTTTTTTTTCCCGAAATGGCAAAATGTTAAAATTTTGAGTGGTGATTAAAATTGTTGTCAAAAGGACAAATATTTCGTAAAGGCTGGTAGTCGAAATGTATTTTCGTAACATTTCTGGCTAGAAAATAGACAATCTATTTGTTATAGTTGAAATGTATTTTGGTACTCAAATAAAACGGTTCGGGATGATAATAAGAACTTCACCTATTTATTACAAAAATAAATTTCTATAATCAATTTTAAAGTTTCATTATAATACAATAAAAAGTGTTTCCAAGTTTAATGTATCCTTAGCACACAGTAGTGGCTAAAGATGATATAGGTTCAATTTAGATTCAGGTTTGTTCAGAACCCTCTTCGCTCATTGCAGCCTCCAGAGAATATTTATTTGAAGGAGTCTCCTTTGTGCCTAGTCTATTAAAAATATACCGGTATGCTTTCTTAGTATGAGACGGATATAAAGAATGAATGTGAATTTGCATATTAATTTATAACATTGATAGTATAGATTTCTTGATAATGATTAGTATTTTCATTTCGTTTTAAGATTTCGTTAATTTAATTAACAGTGAATACTCATTTGAGGATATAATAAACTAAACTAGTGATTGTCATTATTAAAAAAAAAAAAAAGAATTTTAGAAATATGATTTATTATAAACTCTTAATCTGATATAATTTACACATATTACAAAAAAAATGGTATTGTTGTGATTGGAAGCAGACGTGTCTTTCGTGTTCTGCGCAATTCTCTTCGTTTAGTGTAGGTGAACTGAGGTTTTGTGCTCTTTGTTATGAAGTGATGTGTGGTTGAAGTTTTGATGGGACTTTTGGTGAAATCCGTTTTCGAATCGCTTCAGTGGTTCAGATGATTGACTGAAAATTTGCTATTTTCAAATTGCTATTTTCAATTAATGGTCGTTATTTTTCAAACAATATTACATTTCCAACAATGTAGTTGGGTGTAATTTAAATTTAAAATTCAAATTTAAAATTTTATAACAACTATGGAAGATGATCGTGACTCTTCTAATGATACCAGTAATCCTTTCACTGCTATTACTGATGATATCAATAAAGACTGCGGGGCCATTAATGCAGATTTTTCGCATGTAAGCAACGCATCAGGATCAAAACTTAATCAAAGAAATCAAACCCAAAATGATACCGCATTAAACATGAGCATTGATTTTTCAAACAGGCCTAACGAGACTACCTGTAAGCTTTGCAACAAATTGTGTGTTAGTTTAAAAGGCCTAGCAATTCACAATAGCAGGTGCCATTATGATATCAATAAAACCAAATCATGCTCGCTTTCACGGAAGTCGCAATCATCCATTGATAATGTCGATCACCCAAGAAAAACTTTGATCTCCAAATGCAATACGCTTCTAACAAGATTAAAGTCTTCTATTCCAATGTTGCGCAGGGTACCTCGAGGGGCTAGAGCTACAGTGGCAGACTCTCTGTGCGAGGTATTGCAACAGATTGTACGTACAAACGACTTAGAAGCTTGGATGGATCTCTTCTTCTTTCCTTACGTTACACTGTGCGTGCCATCAAAAGCTGACAAAGTGAATAATTTAACATCATGGGTTAAACAAAGAGTGCGATGTTGGTCTGATTCTCGTTGCGAAGCCCTTCCTAACCACAGTAAAAAATCCTTCAAAGCTCGACGACCAGTAAATTCCACATTTAACGTTAAGAATGTCGAGAACAAATTAGTAGATGGTGATGTCCGCAACGCAGTACGGCTTCTCATCTCAGAAGATACTATAGCTTCTCCGAATGGATCGGTATTAGAAGCATTAAAAGAGAAACATCCGGCTCACAGCCACCCTTTTGAACCTCCCGATCTCATTGAGCCCAGTATTGTAGTGCCTAGAATATCAGCTGACGAGTTTACGAAGGCTTTTAAATCATTTCCTTCCGGGTCATCAAGAGGTATGGACAGTCTCCGTCCTTCAATATTAAAGGACCTCCTACTCTCCCAAGACTGCAAAACTAAAGACCACCTGACTAACGCCATCTGCGATTTTCTCCATCTGATTATTTCCGGTGATGTGCCCACAGAAATTTGACCTATTTTCTTTGGAGCATCACTAATAGCTTTGAGGAAGAAAAGTGGCGGCATTCGTCCTATCGCAATAGGCAATGTGTGGAGGAGATTATCAGCCAAAATCATTTGCCATAGAATTAGAGAACCTCTAACACATTTTCTCCCCACACCAACTTGGAGTTTGCGTCTCACATGGAGCAGAAGCAGCAGTCCACGCTGCTCGTATGTATTACTCTTTTCCACACCAGCAGGAGAAAGTGTTTCTGAAAATAGACTTCAGAAACGCATTTAACGAGTTGAATCGTGACTCTATGCTCATACAGGTAAAAAACAGTTTTCCATCAATTTATCGATACGTACATCAGTGCTACTCGCAACAGAGCAACTTATACTTAGGAGATGAAATAATCCTCTCTCAGCGTGGCGTACAACAAGGCGACCCTCTTGGCCCTTGTTTGTTCGCACTAACTTTACAATCCATCGTTAATAGTATCAATACAGAACTGAACATATGGTATTTGGATGACGGGACTATAGCTGGAGACAAGGATACAGTACTAGAGACATTAGAAATGATCCGTAGACGCTAAGATCGGATTGCAAATGAATTTCTCCAAATGTGAGGTCAGCTTTCTCGGAGTTTCCAATGAGCAGTCTAATAACCTCTTCAAGCTGTTTGACGAAGCCGCGCCTGGGATTCAAAAAATTTCGACAGATGACGCCAGCTTATTAGGAGCAGCATTATCTAGTGAGGCAAGATGAACAATATTAAAAGACAAAATTTCTAAATTAGAATTCTTCTTTACACGTCTTTCCTTGATTTCAGCTCACTCTGCTTTTACCTACTACGTGCCTCATTGTCCATGCCAAGGCTGCTATACTTTCTTCGCTGTGCTCCTTCTTGGCGGGATGCTGATCTACTGGAATGCTATGACAACACCTTGAAAACCGGTCTAGAATCTATCCCGAATTGTTCACTCAACAATAACCCTTCCTGTTAACCACGGAGGTCTCGGCATTCGTCGCGCCATGGATCTGGCTATTTCATCCTTCCTGTCTTCATTCTATGGCGCTAAGCCATTGATCGAGACCATTTTCCAACAAGATCTTAGCCTAGTATCGGATTCGGATGTCAACGATAGCATTGCTAAGTGGTCATCTATAGTGGGATCAGATCCACCTGACCTTGATAAGAGAGGACTACAATCCTCTTGGGACGATCCTCTTATAAGTCATCACTTTTCAGCTCTACTTCAGTCATCCGATAACCCAGAAGATAAGGCCAGACTTCTAGCTACATCATCTCCAGAAGCAGGCGCTTGGCTTCATGCTATCCCGTCACCTTCTTTAGGATTACATCTTCCCAATGACAGTTTTCGAATTGCCAGTGCACTGCGTTTGGGAGCAGATGTTTGCGAGCAACACAGATGTCCTGCTTGTAGAAGTGTCGTAGACAAGAAGGGCCTTCATGGACTCTCCTGTGCCAATAGTGCGGGCAGACATTCACGCCACTCCAGCCTCAACGACATTATCATGAGGGCACTAATTTCAGCAGGCGTTCCTTCTATATGTGAACCGTTGGGATGCAGTCGTGCAGACGGCAAGAGGCCAGATGGTATGACCCTAATACCGTGGAAGAAAGGAAAAGCACTTCTATGGGATTTTACTTGTTCCGACACCTTCGCCCCTTCAAATTTACATTCTTCCTCAGCACAAGCTGACAACGTGGCTGCTCGCCAAGAAACAGAAAAACGCAGGAAGTATAGCAATTTACTCGACAAATATCATTTTGTCGCTATAGCTATTGAATCGGGTGGTTCATGGGGTCCCGAAGGCCTTAACTTTATAAAAGAAGTTGGTCACCGCATTTCTTTATCGTCAGGAGATGCTAGAGCAACCTCTTTTCTACTGCAACGCATCAGCATGGCAGTACAAAGAGGGAACGTTACATCAGTTTTGGGAACGCTACCCTCTGGTAAGGAACTGGAGGAGATCTTTTGTCTGTAATCTCGGCGAAGGTTTGAGGATGCTGTAGCGAGGCTTATCACAATAACGTGTAAACAAAAAAAAAAAAAAAAAAAAAAAAATGATGTTTGCGTAACATGAGATAATCATGCTATATGTCACATACTCAATCAGATAACCCACACAAGAAGAATTCGGAAGTTTCCAGATCTTTTTAATGCAGTTCTTTTTCATTTGTGTGTGTGTCTGGGTAGTGTAGTGCTGGAAAAACAGAAGTGGATTTTGAGTAATTTCAGTTTTTAAGCGAAGTGTTTTTAAATCAAATAATGGGACTGATTTGTGCATTTACAATTATCATAAGATTTTCTTTTCTTTTTAATGTAACTGTTTTTCGTTTGTATAGCCTATGTGTAATTACCCAAATGTAGTGTTGAAATAATTAATGAATTCATTGTTGCAGCAAAAAAAAAAAAAAAAAAAATTACATTCATTACAAAAGCATAGTAGACTGTGAAAACAACAAATACTCAATGGAAAACTAAGTGCACTCATCAATGTTTGCTTATTCAAAATAATAATCAAATGAATTAAAGAAAATTATAAATAAAACAAATTGCTTTACAAGCTTTAACACGGGGCCTGTTCTCTCAAATCCCACAGAAAAAATAACATGACAGTCGTCGATGTCCTCTCTGATGAAAATGAGATTAAATCCTTTGTTTGAATATCTTTGAATTTATATACTCTTCTAAAAACTATTTTCACTCACTGAAAGTGAAAAACAATTAGTACGTAATACGTCCTTGTGGATTATTTGTGATTTGGGTTTTTCTTGAAATTGTTTTGTTTCTAACTTCACTTGAGTTTCCTAGTACACATCAAAGCAAATGTTTCTGATCGTACATGCGAGTATAAAAGTTTTTTTTTTTTTTTGATATTTCAAAATAAATTATTTATATATTTTATTAAACATAACATTTGTCCACAGCGACCTCGGGAGACAGTTATAGGGATCCTCCGTTGCTCACTGCAGAATCGGGAGGCAGGTTGTTGTTAGGATATTTCTTTGATCCATAAGTGGCCTCCAGAGATAAGGTTTGGTAAAGATTCTCCTTAGCCCAGTGCGGCCCCTGTAGAAGGTGTTAGGTTTATGAGCAGCTATTAACTGTTGCCTCTCCTCTGCCAGTGGTCCTCATTTATGGGTGTGCTCTGCAAGGGGCGGTAGTGAGGACAGGGTCGTCTGTCTTCCGTTCTCATCCAAACCAACTTCGTGTCTTTCTAGTCTTCGTGTCTTCGTGCCTCCTATTATCATCTGCTGGTGACTGTGTTTGTATATAACAACACGTGTTTACAATTGAGACGTGTGTTTCTAGAAGTAGCGTACACTAGAATGTGTGGATCCTTACAATATTTTCCAACAAAATTACAGCAGATTATGTTACCATTATAACATATGTAATATAGTTGAAATTAAAATAAGTTAATTTCATTGCTGGATAACATCTTGTTCACAAGTTTTTTTTTCGATATTTCCCTTTCCTCTAACATTCTTATTCTATTAATTATTTTATTATTAATCGACTTCCCGCTGATACAGTGGCTAGCGCGCATCTTAGGTGCACGTGGTCCTTGGTTCGAATCCCTGTACGAGACATTTGAAATTTGAATGCATTTAGATTCCACCTTAAACTATAAGTTCACGTGTTATGTAACCTCGGAGTTGAAAGATTGGACGCTAAACTCCAATCAACCTACCTTTTCGTCATCTGTCTCTTTTAGTCTATTGGGCATAAGATCAAAAGCTGATTTAGCCCGGGGCCGGGAGGCTCAGGCTCCCAGTTTTTGAGTGACAAAGAGCTATTATTTGTATATTTTTCAACGTTTAAAATAAACTATGACATACCTATCATAGTCTGGCTTCTGGCTGCCTCCCCAGTTTATACCTTCTAGATTCGCCACTGATAATCGTAGGACGTAAAACTAGGAAAAGTCATTTCACTTAAATTGAGTAAACCCCTATCGTTTTATATTATGAAGCTACGGAAGACTTCTTTACTACAGGGACCTAATATTGAGACTGAAAGCAAAGAATCTAATACTTCTGATTTCAATGAAAACCTAAAGACGACACGGAACTTACTTTTGCCCAACTTAGAGCTTACCAAGTATGTTTGAAACAGTCAAAGAACAATAATAGGAAATAGAAAAATGGCAACTAGAAGCGAGAGTCAGAAAGTAAGGTTCCTTAGCAGCACAAATAGTTGGCCCAACAGTGCAAACAAAAGGCTAGCTAGATAACTGCCCAACGTTGGTCCTATGTTGTAATCGGCCGCTTTGAAGAGCATTTGCCAACCTACTCAATTACCAATAAGAAACCCCCTACGAAATGAGTAAATTTGCCACTGGGAGTATGAGGTCAAAACTATTGGATAAATGACAGCAAATTGTCGGTTGGCCAACAATGTGCATCGTAAACTACATTCGGACAACTATTTCAACATTACTTTTTGAAATTACCTTTTCCCAACTACACTGACTGTTATCCTATGCAATACTACCAAGTGCATTAGTAGGGGGCGCCGCGAGATTCGAAATTGTGACCTCCCAATTGTAAAACAAGAAACAGTTCATTTACACAGGCTTAGTAAATAATAGAAGTCCGAGTGGTATATTGACTACGACTTGTTAATGAGCGTTGAGCCCATGTCCACTACTATCATGCTAAAACATACTTATAGGAAACACATTTAAATGTCATATGAAGAAGTGACCGAAGCGTACAGAAATACAGATATATATGTATAGAAAAGTATGATAGGTCACAATTGACATGCAGGACTCTTCCAATGACGTGAGAACTTTTGGACATAAAATACAGGTAAACTTTTCATCTTTTCTCTGAAAAAAGAAGAAAAAAACAGGAGCAAGAAGAAAACTAATAGAATATAGAAAGAAAGAAGGTAAAAGAAAAAAGAAATGAAGAAAGACCAGACAAAACAAACAGAATGGGAAAACAAGCTGAAAGCAAAGTAGTTGCTGGCACGTTGCCCATTCATGTATCCAAAGCATCCAACTCTATCTAACCGTTGCATTGTATGTGTGTGAATGTGTGAGTGAGTGTGTTGTGTGTATTTGATTCTACTACAGTTGTGTATGGATGGATCTGTAGGCAGGAAGGTTGATTGTTGTTGATGTTTGTCCCTGCTAATGGATTCCACTGCTTTTACACCTGTTTCCAGAGCGACAATTCCTACGAAAAGCTTGTCCATCGCGAAGAACTAGCAGATAAGGTTGCCTTCGGGCACTGACCTTTTCTTTCATTCGATCCATCTTTTTCTTTACTTGTTTTCAATTTTTTCTTCCTTCTGCTCAATAAAATACTGATACACACTGACCACTCGATCAAGCAAATTGATTTTTTGCTACGATTTCATTCAAAAAATATATATTGCGTCTGGTTATAGTTTTCTACTTGTAGCTGGGTAGTTAGTATTCTTTGTTTTGGTGCAAGAAGCCTTGGTTCAATTCCCGGCGGGAGCTCAAATTGCTTGAATCTCATCTTAAACTGTAGATCCTTGTCTCATATAGTTAGGTTTGCTGACGATCTAAAAATCTATCGCAGTATCTCCACGGAATTAGACGCAATTTCTTTGCAAAATGACATTAATGCTATTTCCCAATGGTGTGAATCAAACAAGTTGCTACTAAATATTAGAAAATGTAAAGTAGTATCATACACCAGGAAAATAAACTATGTACGCAATGTGCATACTATTAATCAAACACCAATTGAGAGAGTGGATTATGTTACTGATCTTGGAGTCACTCTGCAGTCAAACCTATCATTCGATATTCATGTCAACAGAGTAATTGGTGAGGCCTTTAGGAATCTTGGCTTTGTGATGAGATTAGGAGGTGATTTTTCTAATACTAATGCTCTCAAAACATTATACACTGCCTATGTACGGTCTAAGGTGGAATATGCAGCGATAATATGGGGTTCTAATAGTAAGAAATATATAAATAAAATCGAAAACAAACAAAATAAATTTGTGCGCTTTTTGACATATAAAGAAACAGGTATATATCCCAAATTTGAGAACTACGAAGGTCTTCGAAACAAATATTTATTACAATCTCTTGAAAGCAGAAGAAGTCACTTCATATTATCTTTCTTACATAAAATAATTCATGGTGCAATAGATTCAGAATATTTGTTATCAGAAATCAAAATTCGCGTCCCACATAGAGCAACGAGACCCCATAATGACATATTCCATCTTTCAGCGCAAAGGACTAATGCATTAGATGTATCGCCTATCAGAAAAATGTGTATATTGTATAATAAGATGTCCAAGAACACCCAGATATAGATATTTTTAGTTACAAACAAAATTTTCATTCTACATAAATTTGTTGTATCCTGTATATCGTGCTATTTGTATTTTAACGTATACTTTACTTTCATATTATTATTTTATTATATGTGTATCTTAGAGTGTATTATAATAGAATTGAGGTCATATTAGTATGTTATTATATATGTATTTTAAAGTGTATTAAATACACTTTACAATAAGGGAAAACTGTAATTAGGCATTTGCCCTTTGTTTTTCCGAAATAAATAAATAAATAAATAAATAGGTGTTGAAAAGGGATGGCGGACTCAAATGAAGAAGGAAAGAAAGCAACAATCAAGAAAATGAACAAGTAACCGTAAGAGCTAGAAAAACTATAAATAAATACCCATTCCTACATCTTGTCAGAAATTTTCTTTTGATGTTGCCTAAAGGAAGATATAAGGTGGTTGGAACAAAAAAAAAAAAAAAAAGACCAACAACAAACCGTAATTTGCAAGTGAAAATTTGGCAGATAAAGCAATACTGGACATACGACACAAAGATATCCTCAACCCATGTTGCACCCAGTGGCGTATTTAGGGGGAACTTCCGGGCTTAATCCCCCCGAAATCTTACTTACTATAGTAAAGTATATGAAATATCTTGCAGAATTTTCACATTTTCAGTCAAAGCCCCCCGAAACAAAATCGTAAATACGCCACTGGTTGCACCACCCGGTAAACAGAGAATATCGCCGTGCCAAGAAGTGGTCGAGGTGCTAGAAGAGTTGGTAGTTAATAGGAGAGACATCAGGAGAATACAATCGATGAGACTCAAGAACAATCTGCATCGTTCTTTGAGAGTCATGTGGACGTGTATTATTATGCGAGAAGAGGGCACCTTGTTCATTGATCAATGCTGGGACGCCTTCTGCAGATGGAGAGGTAGTTATCGAAACCGTCCTGGATGTTGGTACGATTCAACCAATGTCCCCACTATTTAGGATTGTCGTAGATGAACCATTTATAATCATAATCGACATTCCGATGCTGCCCAGGAAACCTTCTCGGTTATTCCGTACAGTTAAAGAACTGCACATATCCAGACGGAAATTCTTGTTTTCAGTGTGAATAATGTGATACCCATGAGTACAAATATTTCACCTTACTGACTACACTGAGCCGATAAATGACAGTGACATTATGTGTACACCTAATTTGTCTGCAATTGCACAAAACATTTTTCCGAGGTTTCAGTTCTACGGTGTTTCTGAGTAGTTCAAGAGAATGTTGTTGGTCGGTGACCGTGAGGTTTAATGTTATGTCACCGGGACGAAATTTTACAGGCCAACGGTGTGTGGCGCGTTCATTTACAACTACTGACGCAAATGTGCAGTTGATATTTTTCATGATTGGATGTGCAGAATGTCCCTGTCTGAACTCCTGAAGTAAAATCACTTTTAATCATCTGTTCTCCATGGTGTACTTTTACACGACAATGTTCAACAGCACATTGCCTCTTGACTGAATGCAATCCTCTCGTCCCCTCCCCCTCCTCACACACCACAGTTTCCTTTCTTAACTATGTGTGGAGTTTGTGATATCGTATGCATGATTTTAGAAAGATTGAGGAGTATTTGATGTACCATTTTTCACAACTCCTTGTCTAGCAGTACAGAAAGTACTCCCAAAGGTTTCTTATCCTTGCTTTTATTTCCTGTTCACAATTCATATCTTCATCAACAATACTACCTGATTATCTACTTTATTCCCTTCCTTTCAACTTTTGTAGTTGTTGCAGTTAATTTTGTTTCAATCTTTCGTCTTCTTTTATCTGTTTTATTTATCTTCAGCCTATATATATTCTTCACAGTTCTTTCTCAAGTTTCCTAGGACCGCGTTATTTTTTATTATTATTATTCTGATTCCACACTGAAAATTATGTACTCTGCAAAGGGAGTACGGTTAATCGAATTCCTATCGGAATACCGTCGTTCTCAATCTATCGTTATATACTACTTCCTTCAGATTTAAATTAAATAATGTTTGAAAAATGTAACACTCCTGTTCAGCACCTACCTCTGTTATCTCATCTTCTATTCTGATCATTTGCAAGTTTTTTTTTTCATTATTATCATTAGTAATCGATCTTTAATCCTATCCCAATAATGTTTAACACGCTCTTCAAAAATGTCCAGTTCGTCCTGTCAAAAGCTTTGTCTAAATCAATAAACACTATATATATTATTTTCTTTCTTTAAAAATATTTCATCAATTACTCGTACTAAGCCAATACTGTTTCTTGTTTTCAGCCACCCTATTTTCTGTTCACTATTCGAAGCAGAATTTCTGCTGCATGAGATATGGAACAAGTAGTTTTGAAGTTTTTACTTAATTTTGTATTTGATACCATACCCAATCAAATCATAAGTTTTTTCTAAGAAGTCTTTCCTGTCAATATATTTTATTACAAATTCGGAACTTTCTTTTCCTCCATATATTCTTAATTAAGTCAATTGACACATTACCTATACGGTTTACCTTCTTATTTTTGGTATGAACTTTCTTGAACTTATCCTTTAATACCATAGTGAAGGAAATCTCCCATCATCCTCGCTTACTCGATTTTGTTCTTCAATACCCAGGCTACACTGTCGACTTTTTTCTTTCATACATTTCTTAAATGTTTTCATACAAACTCCTTGAAACTTCAATTCTTTTGTTTACAGTTTTTTTTAAAGCGTTATACGAGATGTAAACTAGTATGGAACCATCTTCACTTGTAGTTGATTTTCCGAATTCCTGCTTATTTAAATTCACTTAACCTTACCTTATTCCTTACTCCTTATGATGAAGCGTAGAATATGCTTTCTTGACTGGTCGTTTTCCCATCGCAATTCATTGTTTAACTTCCTATACATCTTTTCCTATTCCTTTCCTCCCTTTCTTTCTTATATGTACTTCTTCGGTAACTCATGGCTTCTGTTCTTTTCATGACACTCTACTGACATTTCAACAGCCTTTTCATACCTGTTCTCTTCTGTTTTTTTTTTTTTTTTAATTTTGTAATGAATTTATTTGTCACTTTCGTATCTTCGAATTTTTCAATATTCCTAATCTTGTTCCTTACTTTTCCCTACACTTGTTTCAGTTAGATATTTGTTCACTTCAGCTAGTACAAAATTGTGATCTCAGAAGACTACGGGAGTTAAGATTGTAGTTGTTGTTTTTGGACGAGTTTATATCGTCTCTTTCCAGCAGCGAGGGTATGCGAGATACGGACCTATGGTTTAAGGTGGAATCCGAACCTCGTAATGTACTCAAATTTCAATACCTTCCTACCGAAACTCAAACCCGGGACCACATTCACGAAAGCCACAAGTCAAGAGAGCTACAGAATTAAGAAAAAGATTTATAAAATTATTGATATGACATGTTGTACTCTGTTAGGCAATAATATAGACAATACTCAGAGTTGATTATAAAAATAAAAATATTATAGACTTACGGATATGGAGGAGAACGGAGAAAATTAACTCGGTTCAATGGATGGTGAATGAGGAAGTGTTGGAAATAGCAAATGGGAATAACATAATATTGTGCTTACAAGAAGAGAAAGAGAAACTGGTTAGGACATAGTCTGAGAAGGAACTTTACCCTGAAGGGCTTGAAAAAAATATACATGGAATGAAAAGGAGGGAAAAGGATACATATTACTAGTACAAATGGAGGGACAGTTTTGAAAGTTATAATTACTGTGTTAGGACGAAAGGTTAGCTGGGAACCGTAGTACGTGCAAACCTTCCAATTTTGCTACAGGCTACTTGTCAATGGTGGAAGAACACCTATGTCAATGACAATAATGATGATTAGTACAGAATACCAAATTTCGATTCTGGTCAGAAATCATATTGTTCAATCTTCACACTTAACTGTATACAGATGCATCTGTCATATAATTTCCTGTTCAAAAGCAGCCTGTGCGATGTTCGGATTTGCACATCAAACATCAGTATCAATAAAATATAGAAGTTTGTTCGATATATCGAAATTTTAAAATGTCGAAATATAGACAAAATTCAAATATCGAATGCAAAAGTATAAACTTTCGAAATGTTGAAAAACATTGAAATATCAAATATATCTCAAATGTCGAAATATCGAATATCAAAATTTATATAGTATCGAAATTTTCGGAATTTCGAAAATATTGGTATGTCAAAAAAATATTTAAATATCGGGCATAAAAACATGGAAAATTTCAAAATGCCGAAAAATATCAAGTTGTTGAAACTTTCAAATATCAAAAATAAAATCAAATATATCGAAATATTGAAATATTTTGAAATACCTAAAATATTGAAATGTCAATATATGAATCCGTAATATTTTTTGATCAGTGATGTCGATATTTAGAAATATTGATCGATCGAGCGATATATCGCAATATCGCAAACCCTACTGAAAAGAACCGTTAAGGTTCAATTTAAATAAACAAAAGAATGTAGGTGCAAAAGTAAGGGTAATTATTTATTTAGCTTATTTATCAAATATTTTAAATAATTAGTTTTATATTTTAAATTTACATTAAAATAATAACTTTGTATAGTAACCTCTTATATTTTGCTTAAAACATAGTTTTGGAATAATAGCCAGATGATTAATGTGAATATCTTTGACTACTACTCCCGGCTTCGATTCCGATGGACACCCAAAAATTTTCACCGCTCATTCGGCGTCATGAAACAATTGATCTATCTTAATTAAGGGGCTACACACCCAAACTCCCATCTAGAAATGCAGAAGTAATTGCGTTAAGGACAGATATCCTGACTTCACATCAAGTTTTCTTATTGGCTGCAACGGAGTCTGTAGTGATTTTCGTTTTTTGGAAATGGTCAGTGGCAAATTTAATACTAAATTTAAACTCTTCTTCTTAATCGGAGAATGCGGAATGTTTAACTTACTGTGTCTGGCAAACGGTAACTTTAATAACATTGCGAATCATGATATTCTATTGGCACAGTGACTCAGTGAAAAAGAGCTCACCTCAGGTGCGTGGGGTCCCTGATTCGATCCGAGCTACCACCAATCTGGTTTTGTGGTGGGCAAGCAAGATGTTCGTGGGTTTTCTCGGGTCGGATTATCCTGTTTCCTCTCTCTTTAGCCATTCCACTGTTATCATAATCACCGTTTCCCTTTGCTTCAGTACATAACCACGGGACGCTAAACTCAAATAAAGTACTCTATTAGGGGTAGTGATGATTTGAAATGATTTCTCTCAGGAAGAAATTTCAATATTCAGAGGTTTTAAGTAGTACTGCAAAATTACTGATACTCCTTATTAAGCACGCCCGGAGATTTCATTGTTCCAGGGGAGAAATTCCCCGGTCCATCCTCTGAAATCATCACTGACTGAGAGTGAAGAAGAAAGGAGCTGTTCGTAAGTAGTCATATAAAGGCATCTAATTCACAGTCATGAATAAATAAATGATAAACATGGCTTTAATTTAAAATTTAAGAAAGGAAACACGAACAGTCATAAATTCAAATTTCCATACGTCAAAAGAGAGAGAGAAAAATAAACTGCGCTTAGCGATATTCAATTCAAAGAATACTCTTTTATTATTCTGTTCAGACTTTGTTTTAAATAGTTAATCGTGTATCTTCGACAATTATCTGAACATTGGGAAGCGGACGTAAAGAAATATTTTTAAAAATTATATACAGACCAAAAAAAAAAAAAAAAAAAAATATATGACAAAAATAAAATTAATATTCTTTACCCAACTTCATATAAGTACATGTATGTTCAATGATATAAATTTCGCACACTTTAAAACATAACTGAACCGCATCCCCGGTCAGTTATCCTGTATTTCAAGTCATGTGAAAAATATCCTTTGATTTGCAATTGAGACAAATATCATACATACATTACATACGCCGTTCATGCATATATATATATATATATATATATATATATATATATATATATTTGACGACAGAGTATGTAAACCTGTTCTCTTGTTTTTTTCTTGACAGCGCTTATAACTTCCTGTTATATTTACGATTAAGAACACGGAAAACTAAACTCACAAGTAAAGAGATATTTAGATATTCTGAATAAGTAAATAAATAAATAAATATAAAAAAAATATATAGCACAAAAGTGACAAGTAGAATGTTACTTGCTTAATCAAGACTATAAAAATTAACTAAATAGAAACGTTACCTCGCGTACATATATATACATACGTACTCAAACGCAATCAGCATATGGTAAGGAAGTATGTATGGAGACGGTTTATATAGTAGTACCTTTTTATGTTGTTGCCGTGGTACGTATTATTTTGTTTGAATGGTCAGTTGCTTACTTTTCCTGTGGTCAACAGGTTTATTAAAAATCACTTCTTTCATTGATCATTTCCGCTTTCCAATAAGGATTTACCTTAACGCATACAAATGATGGTTTGAGTATGTTATACATACCTAGAGGCAGCACACAGATCAGTATAGAGATGCTTAATTTCTTCATTGAGCAGTGTTAAAACAAGCATTTCTTTTTAAACAAAAACAAAAATAAAAATTTCCATAATAGTGATGATGGAAATTTCCGTTTCCACTATAATTCTTGCTCTAAAGGTCACAGATCGGAATATTAACTACTGTATGCTAGAGACAAACTTTATCAGCTCCTCATTTGGCCATATTCAGTTTCATCGCTAAAATATCTGTATTAACCAAATTTTATCACACTATATCCAAACAGATGGATAAGAATCAAATAATAATAGTATTTCAGCTATCCATTGTTTCCATTTTTACAATTAAATATCTAGTTTAATGTTCATTGATTCTATGATGATCCAATAATGATTTATTTTAGACTAAAGAGACAATATGGTTACCTACGATGATGCATTAATGATATTCCATAATGATCCTTTAATCCGTTAATGATCTCTTAAATACTAAAGAGATAATAAGCTATGATAATCCATTAATGATATTCCATGATGATCCATGATCTCTTGAAGGCTCAAGAGATACTCTGATGATCCATAATGATCTATTAAGACATTCCATATTGATCGATTAATAATCTTCTGTAAGCTAAACAGATAATATGATAATCCATAATGATTCATTAATGATGGTCTATTAGTGATCTGCTGTAGACTAAAGAAAGAATCTAATTACCCACAATGATCTATTAATGATATTCCATGATGATCCCATGTAGGTAAATAGATAACCTGATGGTCCATAATGATCCATTAATGATCTCTTGTAGGCTAAAGAAATAATATGATGATCTATGATGAAACATTAATGATATTCCATGATGATCCATGATCTCTTATAGGCTAAAGAGATATGATGATCCACTAATGATATTCCATGATGATCCATTAATCTCTTATAGGCTAAAGAGGTAATATGTAAGAAATATAATAGGCAGCGAGGCTATATGAGACTTGTTATATAGTCCCACATGGAATAAGCTTTGGTCTGACACGCGCCCTAAGTAAATTTTATGAAAATGCATGTGCCAGATATATTTTCATTTTACTTGTATATGTGATTGTCTATACAAGGGATCAATGAAATTTAAGGGAATCGAAAACGTGAGAGAGTCAAATCAGTTAGTAACTAAACAAATGTATAATTTACACGAAAGTAATATTTAATTAAACCTATACCATTAAGTAAATTGGTGGGAAAGGAGAGCGAGGTAAGGCAAAAGTGCGTCCAGACTTGTAACAAAGACCTGTGACAAAGCATCACACAGCACATGTTATTGATACATGTGCAGCCAACTTAATAGGGTGTAGCACACAACACCGTAACACCGTAACATCCCGCAGATACACGCGTAACATCAACCCGCACAACCAGTCGTTTCGGTGTTCCAGCCATGAAGTAGTTGCAAGAAGAAGGGCTTGTGTTGATAGATTGTTATCAACAGAGAAGTGTTCAGTGGAATAGCAGAGATTCTGATTATTACAATCGATTAAAGAAAAATTATGATAAAAAGAACTTTATGATAAAATTATGATAAAAGGACTTAAGTCAGGCAGTAAACTAGATCCACTGTAGATCAGAAAACACTTTCTTCATCCACCATCGGCACGTTTTCGGGTTCTTCTTCGTGTCTGATGAATAAAAATGTGTCTAGCAGTGATCAAATCTACAGAAAAAGGTGTAGTCTCTACTGAACTACGAAAAAAAAAAATCGGCAAATCGAAAACATATGTTACGTGTTATAGTTCGGGCTGACTGTCAATACTTTTATGGATCCCACTAACGTAACAGCACATTGTAACATCGTGTCGGACGTACGAAGTGTCGTTGCTCAGAAGTTGTTAAAGTCTGAACGAAACCTGGCAGAAACCATTAGATCAAGTTTGAAAGTAGATTGCTTTAGAGGGACTATATGTCTGAAAATTTTAAGTATTGTGTCATAAACCTTAGGGAAGGAAACACTGCTAGCTTGCTGTATATCATCTGGTGATGTCACTAATGTTGCGATCTAATGTGTGTGAGAGTCTGTTTAACTGGGTGAAAAATTTTCTAGGAAGTTTCATCAATAATTTAGAGAAAAGTCTCCTGATTTACGCAAGAGAATTATAAGAGAATTTAGAAATGACAGGGTTTCATACTTGAAAATTCATCTATCTCTCAACGCCCTTAGAAAAACTAGGAGATTTCGATCCCATATCACACGGTCGGAAATGGGCGATACCAAACCATCTCGTATACAGAGTTTAACGTTAGGCACGTATTGTGAAGCTCTACGTCACTTGTTTAACATATATCCGTTGTTTGCCTGTTTATGATATGTCTCAAGATATTGTCATTCTCTTCTCTCTCTCTCTCATTTTTTTGTCTAATGCTTATTTCTCCTTTTTACACTGAAAATGTCTACAAGATGGAATCATATTACATTAAACTCATTAAAAGATGTGCTATCCAATCATATCTTTGCGTACTGCAAAAAATTAAGCAGCATTTTGACACTTTTTAGAAACTGCTTTTGAATAGTGTATTTAAAATGTCAAAAAGTGCCTGAAGTGTTGTGTCAGGGACAAAAAAAAGTGTCTAAACCGTATTCTAACAGTGGTTTAGTGTTCTACTATTCAGTGTTCAAAGTGTACGTAAATTTCTGATGCGTCCAATGAGTATACGTTTAAGACTTTTAACCTATAGTTAGGACATTTTACACATCACTGATACTCTTTGAACAACCCCGGACGACACATATTCACCCTTTTTAGATATTTTTGAACATATGGCCAGATATGCACAACAAAAATATTTAGGGAAGAGAGAAGAAAATAAATCTCTCTAAAATTAACGCGTACATAATGCAAATATAATGAAAGCAAAAATAAATAAATAAATGGTAACGAGACCTAGGATCAAACAAGAGACCGCGTGCACAACAGGCGCATGCTTTACCGCTGAGACACTGGGACGCGTGAAAAATATCGTTAACTACTTAGATCTTGGTGACCCTTGTTGAGCACGATCGAAGAATTGGTAAGGGAAAATTTCGTAGATCCGTGCCGAAATCCCTCCTCCCTCCAAGCCATCGCCTGAAATCAACA
Source organism: Thermobia domestica (assembly GCF_964235325.1). Lineage (NCBI taxonomy): Eukaryota > Metazoa > Arthropoda > Insecta > Zygentoma > Lepismatidae > Thermobia > Thermobia domestica. The sequence goes on along the minus strand of NC_137454.1, from coordinate 76,809,260 downwards.
CTGCGTGTAAATATTTCATGCATTATGAAAAGCTGAATTGTTGTTAGAATGGGGTTTATAGTCATCGCGAGAACTCGTGAACCTTGACCTTGATTTACCAATGTCAGCACCCAATAGGACGGGAGGGAGTGTCCCGGTCGTCAACCCCCACCCATGAAATCTTATCAGTGTCGTTTCTAGCGCTATACGCAGAATATCTCCTGAGGGTACAGTGTGGGCGGATTACCGCTAAATTTCATTTGTTGTTATTGTTCAACATTGTTGAATAGAGCACTCCTGCTGTTTTACTTTTTCTTAAATGTGCGTTCGGAAGGCAGCTCCACGAATTGTCCCGAATTCTTCCGATGCAACACATGTGAAAGAAAACAGTTCTATGATTTCTGTCGAGTCCAGGCTTCACGAGTTGTAGCGGTCACTATAGCTTCCTTACAGCACCAAGGAATGAGATGTGGATGATCTTCAACTTAACATAGGATTCGAACATCACAAGCTAACATCAGGAATCGAACCTGGGCTTCTGTGTCAAAGGCGCGAGCCATATAACCACAATGGAGCTCTAAAACAGAGAAACACCTTCCTGAAGATCTTTCTACACTGAGAAAAAAGTATGTTTCGTACGTAAAAACGTAGGTTACATGTGTAAATATAATTTTTGTACTTAACGTACAGCAAACGCATAACTGAGAAAGTTTATACGTATTTTCCGTACAAATGTTCCGAATGAATGTACTTTCCGTACGAACGAAATAACTGTATATAGGCGGTCAGGATCTCTCATACAGATAGCTGACGTATGAAACATACGTATACGTATGTAATATACGGAAGACTGTTAGATGTCAGACATCCTGTAATGGCATGATGTAACATCTAAGGGCTGTGCATATGTAGGATATGAATAACGTATGATGCGTACTGCTTTCTGTAGTAAACATAAGGATTCCGCATATTTGTACAATATACCGTCTGTCCGGATAACGGATTTTTCTCTGTATACTGGTCCGATGACTAGTAAACACGCCTTTGTGTCTCGGATTCGATTTTCAGTGTCAGTCTTGAAGTTTCGAATTGTTATGGTGGCTCGGATTCAACCTTTGAAACTATAGTCCATAGCCTAGGTGCTACAATGCGATGCTGAACTTAAGTTCAACCAACCACACTAACTAGACCTTTCTCAAAGGCTACCTAAATACGTAAATATTCTTTTTTACAGGTGGTTCATGCTCACAGTTAATAGAAGGGAAATCTTTTTTTTTTTTTTTCGGGAAGTAAAACAAAAATAGAATTCACTGGATTCCGTCTACAGAAGACAGAGAGATATTCTTATGGTGATAGTAATCCAGACAGTTATTCTTAACAAGTTTTTGTAAAAATAAAAAGACCATAGCAGGAACATTCTTCGTAAATCTCATCACCTTTAATACATTTTTTGTTGTCTTATCGTTTTTATTTAAACGACTAATATGATTTTTGTTTTCAAAAAGAAAGGAAGAGAGATATCTTACAACATACGCCAGGAGTAAGGTAAAAGAAAAAAGGAAGCAGGGGAAAAACAAGAATTCTGACGTCAAACAATGAAAATTAGTTGATAGAAAAGAAAGATTGGGATTTGTAGTGGAGTGTATGCCGCATGTGTTGTAATTGGATCCACAAATTATGCTCAGGAGCAGACATTAGTGATGTTGTGATTAACAAACTATTTACAATATTTGTCAGTATTATTTTTTTTCTTATTGTTTAGAAAATAAAACAAAAAGAAAAGTATAGTATAGAGCAGTGAATCAGCTTTCATTTCAATTTCGAATTTCTTGTTCTTTCTTTTCTTTTTAAATTTTTTTCTTAATGCTGGCACCATGATAGACAGAAGCATATGTTTCCATAGTATATTTACTGCAACGTTTAACCAACTTATTGTCTGTCTTTGCTTTCTGCTTGTTACTTTCTGATACAACTAAAAGACTGGATTCCGAAACAAGAACAGAAAATAAAAAGAACAGCATTTGTCAAGATAATTAATCCCAAAAGAAACAATAGTTTTGAAAAAAATATCTCTTAAGGTAACCCAAATATTTGCTTGATAGCATTTTTTAAAAAGTTGTATTTCGTATTCGGGAGGCCGTGGGTTCCATTCCCGCTGCCGAACACCCTAACCGGGGCTTTCCAGGGTTTTCTTCAGTCCTACAAAAGGGCTTATCAGTGTATTAACCCGAAGTGTGTTAAGTAGAAAAGAACATTCAAGAACTATTTAGTGCGACGAGTAGGCGTGGTAAATTGAGATCGAAAATTGCACGCTTGATTGTTATGCGTATTCCAGTTTGTGACGGGTGCGAAATCAGTGAGTGCTATATGATTGTGAAGGTTGGTAGATTATACCCACATACAATGTGAGGTAAGTTAAGCATTGCAATACTGAGTGTAGGGTAAGGTTGCTTTAGTATAAGTAGTGGTAGTAGTAGTAGTAGTAGTAGTAGGAACGTGTTAGAAGCCCCGCAGGGGTTGGTTGGGTTCTGTTCTCAACAGAAGTAGTAGTAGTAGCACTAGTAGTAGTAGTAGTAGTAGTAGTAGTAGTAGGAGGAGGAGGAGGAGGAGGAGGAGCAGTAGTAGTAGTGGTAGTAGCAGTAGTAGCAGCAGTAGTAGTAATAGTAGTAGAAACGGGTTAGAAGCCCCGCAGGGGTTGGTTGGGTTCTGTTCTCGACATAAGTATAAGTAGTAGCAGTAGTAGTAGTAGTAGCAGCAGTAGTAATAATAGTAGCAGTGGCAGTAGTAGTAGTAGTAGTAGCAGTAGTAGTAGTAGTAGCAGTAACAGTAGTAGTAGTAGTAGTAGTAGTAGTAGTAGTAGTAGTAGTAGTAGTAGTAGTAGTAGTAGTAGTAGTAGTAGTAGTAGTAGTACAGTGAAACCTGTCTTTAGCGGAATCGAGCGGGACTGGCAAAAATTTCCGTTAAAGTCAGGTTTCCGCTTAGTGGAGGTAGACCTTTCCTTTTTTTAAAAAAATACATGCTTATAAAGGGGCATACTGAGAAAATATATTGCTGTACGTACATTGTTCGATTACAGTACTTCTTTCTTCTACGAATAAATACACAAAAAAAAAAAAAATTAAAATGAATACAAAATATACTATGCACATGTTTTCTTTATTTTTCTAATAGCCAAGCAGGGTTTTCTGTGTACATTGCTGCTTGGCTGCTTGTCTTTCCGCATACACTTTAGCCTGAGAAATTATATTAAGTGAATCAGAATCATTTTTCCGTAAGGCAAATTTTTCAGTTCCTTTAAACTTCTGAGAGCATCTTGATATGTATTTATTCTAGTACACTCTTCTTCGAACTCGGTATCGTATTCCTCTTCTTCCTCTATCTCGTTTTCTTCTTTCCGACATTCTGTATGATTTTTGATTAAGTTGCAGGGATTAAGGACAATTTGTGGGGGTGAACATGAGTAGTAGTTGGGGAAGGTAAACACTGTCCAGAAATATTTAACAAAAGAACTAGCATTTTATCGCAGACAGTGTAATGTATATATTTCACAAAATGTCTAAACATCTTTTAAACGCTGTAGTCCGGAACTCAGAATTTTCCGTTAATTGTTTATTTTTCTTTCCGTTGTCCGCGTAACACAGTTTCCGCTTAATGAAGGGACTTTTTACACGTTTTGTTCTCCAAAATTCATGGGACCGTGAAATATTTCCGTTTAAGACAGTTTTCCGTTTAATAAAGGGTCCGTTGAAGACAGGTTTTACTGTAGTATGATTATGATGATGTATGTATGGAGATTCCATATCGTTGTGCTATTTGTATTCTTGGTTCTTTATTTTGTGGGAGGGGTAACTTGGTACATTGTTGATTACCAACATATCATGTTACCACTTTTTCATAATAAGGTACCGATAATACACATACTACAACGATATGGGATCTCCACATATGCTAGAATGGCCACACCAGCATTGTAAAGAATTATCAAGAAAAGTTAGGATAGTCATCCAACCAATATGGCAGTATGCTTTTGTGAAAACTCAGTAAATTTCACTAATGTAAACTCAAAATCTGCATTCTCCGTTGTTTCTGTGGAAAGTTCAGGTTCATTTAAAGCATTCCAGTCGACCTGCGATGACATTTCTTTATTATCGTACAGCTCAAACTTTGCATCGATTTGATTATTCATCTGGATCAACTGATGCTGTATTCCAACCAACTTAGTATCAAATTGCTGCTGTTATTAAATCTAATTTCTGTGAACATTCATCCTTAATTGTTGTTGTAAGCGCACATTTTGTTGAGAGAGTTCATCCTTAAGTTGTTGAGACATTTGTTGTGATAGTTGTTTGAATAGATCAACCATACTTTCAATATGATTTGGTCCGGTCTCACTCTACTGTTATCAACCATTTCGTTTTCGATACCACTCATCTTGACATGTCTATCTATTTTCGTGCCACTTCTTAGAATAGTATAATTAATATTAGGCTCAATTGTGATCGTTTTACTAAAACTTCTGAACGATACACAAGGTTCCTCGGCGTTTCGGCACCATAAAATATAACTTTTTTTTTTTTTTTTTTTTTACATTTGATTATTTTTGTTTTATTGTCCTGATTCTAACATTATATTATCTTATGGAGCCACAATGAGTAAACTAAATTGACATAATGCAAAATGTCGTTTATTGTATCTTTTTATAAGCTTTATGATCCTTAAAAAGTAATTGTCATTATGTCTAACCTTGCTTCTGTTCCCATAGTAACATGTAAATACATCGTCTTGGTGATAACAACAAAACATACATTGATTTATATCAAGATATATTTCCTTCTCTTATTCTTTTTAACCTAGCTGGCTAGTGCATATTTTATAGAAAAGATCACACATTTTGCCCAAAGAATACAACTAAAAATACAACATATCGTTGTAATTTTAATAGTAATACACATTTCATTGTTGAAATGAAATGAAATTTTGGAGTTTTACGTCCCACGGTTATGCCGGTTAGGCTAAAGGAGACGGTGATAATGAGTAATGATTGAAATGGTGGAATGAAGAAAGTGGGAGGAAACGGGAGAACCCCGAGAAAACCCACGCACACGGTGTTTGTCCACCACAAAGTTCACTTGGCGGGAGCAGGGTTTGAACCCGAGACCCCTAGCACCAGAGGTGAACGCTCTACCACTGAGCCACCGCGGCCCCACACATTTCATTGTTGTTTGTCAGGAAGTATACAAGTGTATAATGCAAGAAGTATTATCTTTAGTTGACGTATTATCTTTAATCAAGAATAATATTATTATTCTTGAGTTGACGTCCTTTTCTATAATATATGTGTCGATACAAGCGTCACAGGTGCGTATAAATTTTGTAAGTAAAAAAAAAAAAAAAAAAAAAAAAAAAAAAAAGATAAAATATTTCCAAGTTTCTATGTAACTTACTCAATAATAGAGTGAGAAATTTATTGATTTATACATATTACTCTATATTGTTGTACGTTAAATCCGCTACCATATATTTCGTTGACTTTCAATTTCAGATATATATATATATATATATATATATAAGAAAAGAAAGAAAAACAGATCGTCAAGAAAGAATACACTTAAGCTTTGAATATAGCTACTTTTTTTTAAAAAAAATGATGTTGAAATTACGTCGTTAAAACAAGAGCTCTAGTTACTCATTAACGTTATTCAGTGTTATTTGTTTGTTCTTTAGTTTTAAAAGGAAAAAGAAAAACGAAAGTAATTTTGAAAATGGAAATTAAATCTATAGTTAACAACCCACAGTCAGGATCTATGACCTTTAGGTCAAAGGAGGGAGATCGTTGATGAAAGTGAATGATGATAAGAGAATTGGTCGAATGAAAATGTGTGAGGAAACAAGAGAACCCCGAGGAAACCCACAGACACAATGTTACCCACATAGGCATACTAACTCACATAGGCTGAGATCATACTAGGTACCGCTAGTTCTCTACCACTTAACTACCGTGCCCCTACGGTATTTTATAGCATTTCTTTTTAAGAAAAGAGTGGAAGAAAGACGTTCAAGTAAAGGTACCAGTCCACAAGGAAAGTACCTTTCAAGTGAAAACCTGTAACTGTCAACAAGAGCTCATAATAATCCAAAAAAAATAAATCAATGTTTGGACATTTCTTAAGAGCCTACACTGTAAAAAAGTAAAACACCATTTAAACACTTTTAGTACAGATGTTGAGGAGAAAATTGATGAGGAAAAAATAGTGTTTATAAAGTGTGATTTGCGTGTCCAAAAGCCTTAATTCTCAAACAACAATATCTAGTATGACATAATGCAATTCTTCTCGGCAAACAGTTCGAAAACAAAGTGATGACACATTTTGCAAATACATCTAGGACGTACATAGACAACACAGTACCTAAAAGAGGTGAATATGTGTAATCTGGAGGTGTTCAAAGAGTTTCGGTAATGTGTAAAGTGTCAAACTGTGTGTAAATGTAGTTTCTTTATTTTTTGCAGTGTACTTTTGGTAATTGTTTAACATGTCTAAAAATGTCTTGAAGTGTTATATCAGTGTCAACAAAGCATGTTAGAAAGTTTCCAAACAGTGGTGATTAATAAGAACTGCCCCAAGAGTGTTCAAAAAGTGCCTGAACTTCTTATGTGTCCAATGACTATACAGGCAGAAACGATTTGTAAATGTGTAAATGTGTAATTTGAAAAATCATTTAGGTCCCCTTGTGCTGTTATATTTTAATTTGAACAGTTTGCATTTACTGAGTTGACCGTCTGATAAACTGGCACTTTCTGTGAAATCACAGGTGGCCAACTTAAACAGGTTTAATAATAACAATAATAATACAAAATACATATTTTATTCGATAGTGTAAACTAGCATCGTTCACCCCGCTTCGCTGCGGTCACCCCGGAACGCAATAAACTTTGTTACTTAGATAATTTTTACTTTTTCGCTTTCAAGTGATATGATAAAAACCATAGAAGATTGCAGTAAATCTTAACATTATATCGCCTGTCATTTATGTTAACCCGCCCGCTTCGCTGCGGTCATCCCGGTGCTGGCATATTGTAAAAGTGTCTGTAAAAATAAGCAAATCAATTAAAAAATTTTAAACAGAAGATTCAAGCTATTTTCCGCTGTATATCGCCTGTCATTTATGTTAACCCGCCGAGTGACACGGTCATGCGGGTTGCATATAAATACGTTTATACCTATGATGAACTAACAAAGGATTTGTACGTTATGGACACTGGCATATTGTAAAAGTGTCTGTAAAAATAAGCAAATCAATTAAAAAATTTTAAACAGAAGATTCAAGCTATTTTCCGCTGTATATCGCCTGTCATTTATGTTAACCCGCCGAGTGACACGGTCATGCGGGTTGCATATAAATACGTTTATTTTTACCTATGATGAACTAATAACAAAGGATTTGTACGTTATGGACACTTGAATGGTCAATTATCTCAAGACACTGGTAATTAAAAATTAAAGTGATATGATAAAAACCATCTAGGGTCCAAATCCTAATAACCCCCCAAAAATGAAAGAAATTGGTTCAGCCGTATTAGCGTGATGAGCGGACAAAGGATTTTGTACGTTCTCTTTTATATATATAGATAGATAGATAGAAATAAATTTTCTAAGTACAAAAATATTCTAAAGCTTAGGAATAGTTTTTTATCTTAGTTTGCTTCTTTCTATCTTGTTGACTCCTGATATTTCTCCGTGTTGCTGATCTCAGTAAAAAGATGTGCCGACTCGTTATATATTCACCAGATGAAAATGACCCATCTACCAACATATACGCAATACACTTCTCTGGATATTTTGATTTGAAAGTGAAACAGTGAATATTTTGTCACTGTCACTGTCACTGTGAATATTTTGTCGCGTCATATAATACTGAATGTTTCGATTTGAAAATGACTTGTTTAACGTCTTAGAATACATTTCATTAGAATTTTTTAATTTTCACATAAGAATGAACCATTAACATGCCATTCTTTGTATACTCAGAGGATGAACTTGCGAACTGAAATAGAGATAGATAAAAATCCAATAAGAGAGACACAAGATTTAATTTCACGTTTTGTGCACTATTTGTTTCGGTTTTCTATTCGGTATTTTTTTTTCATTCCTTGTAAAGTTCGGAACAAAAAAAATCCAAGAAACCATCGCACCACACTCATAAAGATGATGAAGAGACAGCAAGTTAAAAGGAAACGAAAAGAAAATATAGAAGACTGTTTCTTTGTAATTCTTTGTGTGCTTATCTCTCTCTCCTTCTCTCTTTCTCTCTCTTCTATATATATATGTAGTAGTGGTCATCCACCACCATTTCCCCCCTTCCTCATTCTTCTACGATTTTTCTGCTTTGTGCCATCTTCACATTCCCACAGAAAAAGGAAATACCATTGTTTTGGTCACTACAAGAAATTAAACTTTTACAGAAAATCACACACATACAGACGCAGACACACAGAAGATAGGTAGACAGTAGAAGAAAGAAAGGATATCGAAAAAAAAAATCCGTTTCTGATCTTTGTTCTTCCCGTCTGTTGTTGAAGTCAATATCACACTCCGTGTGAAGGAGAGTTTTTAATTAAAAGTGTTTTTTTTTTTTGTTTTGTTTTGTTTTGTTTTGTTTTTGTTGTTTACAATAGGTTACCACAGCAATGAAGAGGGGACGTTAAGAAATACGTTGTACATGGAAAGAAAGAAAAGCAAGTGGAAGGTTGAAAGAAAGACACCGATAAAGGAAAATATATGTATCAACGAAAGGAAGTTAACTTTTTTCACCAAAAACGATACCAATCCTCCTTTTTAGGTAACTTTTTTTTTTTTGTCCAATCATTTCTTGGATTTCCAAGATTACGAACCATCCAATTTCTCCTATGTACTTCTTTTTTTTTAGGGGGGGAGGGGGATTCTTTGTCACTAAGCAACTGTTAGTATACGAAATTCTCACTCTAACGGTTTAGCCTGTGATTTAGTTTTAAAAAAAATAATACCAGAACGGTTATATGCACTCGACTCTGGAACGTCTTGGTACGTACATAATTGACTATAATCTGGAAAAATACTGTGATAGTAAGAGCTTCTTGCACCCTACGGGTGGGAAACAGACACGTGAGACAAGCGATATCACTATCAAATTCATAGTTTTTGGGGTCGCTGAGGTGAATAATTATGTTTCTGTCGCTGTTCAAGTCGAAGTTCAATCTACATTAGCCTCCTAAGAGGTGATAGTGGCTGGCATAGAAAACTAACCTAAAACGATCGATATTAGTGTTTAATCCATGTATTATGGGGTCGCTTAGCAGATTTGGTGACAGTCCTGATGACATTTAAGCCTAAGTTTAGACAAGAAGGGACATATCAGATGGCAAAGGAATTTTTGTTGTTTATTTATGAAATAATGAAAAAAGACAGGAAGCTTTAGAAATGTGTGTGTGGAGAAGAACGGAGAGAATTAGCTTGGCCGAGCGGAAGACGAATGAGAGAATGTTAAAAATGATGAGGGAGAAAAGAACAATTTTTAGACATTATTAAGAAGAGGAAGAGAAACTGGTTTTGATATTGGCTAAGAAGAAATTACATCATTAGGGAGGCTTAAGAGAGTATGGTGGCAGGAAAGAGAGGGAGGGGTTGGAGGAGACTAAAACTAATGGACGATATCAAAACAGAAAAATCGCACGTGAAGACGAAGAGGTTAGCGGAAGACCGTGGAGCATGAAACTTCTGAGTTGCAGCAAGTGACCTGCCAATAATGGCAGAGTACCTATGATGATGATGATTTATTTACTTATTTCATTCATATTGACAAGGGTAACGCCGAAGGCATTGCTCTTCGTTGTTTAATTATTTCACTCATTCCTTTACTTTCAAACATATTGCACAAACTTTATTCTACCCGTGCGAAGAACGGGCGTTTCAGATAATATTCCACACACAAAAATATGATAAATGAATATACATACATATACCAAATGAATATAGGCTACATACATGTGCGTCATTCCAGAGTTATAGCCCGTATAAAATTTTGGAAACTAAAACAAATGCTATAACCCGATAACGAAATGTAGAATCGACAGCGAGTAAAAATATTTATTATTTTAAGCTGTAAATTCCCATTAATGTACCAGTGTACATGGAACCTGCACCAGTTAACACTAACACTTTCTGATTTTGTATCACTATTTTATAAAAGGAATCTTCATGGTTTTTCCTTCTTTTCTTTGGGACTAATCATTATCCCACTACATAAACAGCTTTTAATACCATCTTCCTCTGCATCTCTTTGAGACTGGCTACTAAAAATACTTATTTTATTTTACAAATGAGTTTCACTAACAGTCATTATTAATAATATGCCGTTAAATACTGTTTTACTTCTGGTTGTGTAGTTAAGAAAATTGATCATTCCACAATGTCTCTTACAGCAGATCCAAGTGGGATGATCCATTTACATTAACAAACCTTGAAAATTCATACATCCTATTGCTAAATGTGCCACTAATGTCAGTAAGATTGAAGCATGTGAAGTTGATTCCGTTTATCCCAATTCTACAGGGAGCCCACAAAGTCCTGGAGGAAACTAAAACCCCAAAACTTCGAAACCATTACGTTCAAGTGTATAAATTTTTGGGGTTGGAAGAAGGGAAGTTTAAAGTTTTGTTCTGGCCACAATGCTCGATGACGATGACGTTTGCGCTGGTAATCACGTGGCTTAAGATGGCGTCCATGAAAGAAAAGGCACAATGTGTTTTGTGGTTTGCGGAATTAAAATCTTGCGTTTCAGTGCGGAGAAATTTCCAAACAACGTATGGGATAACACCCCCAGTAGAAACAAGTATCAAGAGGTGGTACGAGAAGTTCAAAGAAATGGGAAGTGTGTCAGATTTACCACACAGTGGAAGGCCAGGAACGAGTGACGATGTGATTCACACGTTGCAGAACAGCGTAGTCAGGAGTTCAATGAAGTCGCTTAAACGTAGATCATTGGAACTGGGAATACCGAAGTCAACGTTACACAAGATCGTACGCAAGAATTTGAAGGTCCAGCCCTATAAATTAAAATTTGTGCACAAGCTGATAGAGGAAGACTGTAACATGAGAATGGAATTCTGTGACTCAATGCTTACCCGCTTACAAGGAGATGGTGACCTTCTGTCTCGATTTCTGTTTACAGATGAAGCCACATTTCATGTGTCGGGAAAAGTGAACAGGCACAACTGCCGAATTTGGGGGATGGAAAATCCACGTGAATTCGAGGAGCACAAGCGGGGTAGTTCTAAAGTCAATATGTGGTGTGTTGTTTCAATGGACCACATTATCGGCTCTTTTTCTTCGAGGAAGAGACGGTATATGGTAACAATTATCTAAACATGCTACAGACATTCCTTTTGCCAGAACTTACTAGGTTAGGCATTCTTAATGAGGTCCACATGCAACAGGATATGGCACAGCCGCACTATGCCCTTCAAGTTCGACAGTTTCTTAACGAAGAATTTAAGGAGAGATGGATTGGCCGAAGAGGACCCACACCTTGGCCTGCAAGATCACCAGATTTGTAGTCTGGTGATTACTGGCTATGGGGACATGTGAAGACCAAGGTGTATTCGCAGAAGCCAGCTAATCTGCACGATCTCAAGAACAAAATAACTGATGTGATTTTGAACATTCCAGACGAGCACCGCCAACATGCAATTCTTTGTTTCTCAAAAAGATTGCAAGAGTTGAATGGTGCACAATTGGAGGTTTGGCGATGAACCTTAACTAACTGAAACAAAACTTTAAACCTTTTTGTAAGTACACCAAAACACATTTGTTAATAATAACGTAGTTTCCAAGTTATAGAGTTTTACTTTCCTGCAGGACTTTGTGGACACCCTGTATTAATATAATACTAAAATGCTTTGAAATTTAACCTTTCTCTTAACACCAATGCTACAGAAGCTCACAGCGTTCCATATAGGCGAAATGCAAAGGGTATGGTATGGCGCAGGTCCAGTGATGCAACGGGTCACGGTGACTCCGAAGACCCAGAGGCAGTCAGACCTATGATCCACCAGACTCGTGAACCGGGTAAATCCATAACCCAGAGTGACCCGGTCAGAACCGGTATGATTTTACTTTATTTTATTTTTAGTTTAGCGTCCCTTTCAGCACCGAGATTCAAACAAACATGAAATTACGTTTGGAATACTCAAGACATGTTTATATAGATGGATGGGATCTAGAACTGAAATTGATGTTATTTCTTTTACCGTCACCCCAGTAAAGAGTTCCGATGTCAACCCATGGACTATTGTGTCTTTGCAGTTCTGAAATACTGCCTTTCTTTACGTAAGATATGCACAATTTCCAGGCCCTGGAATGTGTTCCAACATGAGTGGAGTAAAATATCCCTTGTACACCTGCAAAGAAGTGTTTTTCCAGCGGAAAATGTTCTGTTGGGCAATTGTCAACAGTGTTTGGCATTACATGGAACACAATCAATGATTGAAGACGAACTCGGATAGGTGAATGAATAGTTCGAAGTTGATCAACATCTATGTATGAGACTTGAATCTGCAGCTTAATGTGAAAGAAATGTATCAGCCCTCATAAGGATCAAAGCTGGATTAAGCTCAACGAAGTCCCCAATGTTAATCGTATAGCAACGTAGGAGCCCTACCAATTATGTGTTAGTAGTAAAGCATGAATACAGGGTGTTCACCGATAAACAAGACTATAATTCCTGACGTGAAAATGACAAAAGATATCACACCTGGAACACTCATGAACCTGCAAGAGCTTAGTTCAGAAGATGAGTCTTGGGGAGCCGGATTTTAAAACTTCGCATAGTTCTCAAACTATTACACACATATTCATCTCAAACAAACGACAAAATAACCAAACCTTACGCAAATAATCGATTTGAAGAATAATCACAGTCTTAAATAAAGATATTTCATTTTTAAAGTCTATTGAAGAATGTTAAGACATTAAAATTTATATTTAAATTGAAAGTAACCCATCTTCACGACGTAGTTGTCATGCTGCCCAGTTGCTATTTCTGTTTCAGTTGATTCTTTGTGGACAATTACCTGAAATAATTTGGCCCTTTTATCAGAACACCCTGTATATAGTATGTGGGTACACAAAATACAGGGTGTCCATTATACAATGAAACCCGGAGTTTAGGATAGTAGAACGTTTGAATCTGAAGCGATATACAAATGATAGTAATACCAAAATGAAACCTTGTTCATGCATATATTTTTAAACTAGGAAGCAACAATTGAAGTATACTAGGAACCACACAGTGTTGCCAGATGTAACCGAAGGTGTAAATCAATTTATCGCAAAACACGTATGACTCATAAGTCATACGTATGGATGTTATATCGTTAATTTTCAGTTTGTTTAGTTGGAGTAGCTTGGAAACTATGGAGCAGAAAAAATATTTTTTTCATTTCCAGCTACAACTAATCGGATGAGGCCTCTGTAACAGAGTTGGCGTGGGTCAATGAAAAGTTGACCCACGACCCACTGACCCACCACCCACCATGACTCATTCTGACCCATGACCCACCATGGCCCACCACCCACCGTGACCCACACTGACCTACCACCCACCATGACTCACTGTGACCCACCATGACCTACTACCCTCTGTGACCCACTCTGACCCACCACCCACCATGAACTACTCTCATTGACTGTGACCTACTATGATTCACCAAAATCCATCGTCATCAACTCTGACACATGATCCACGGCCTCTTCTCTACTGACTAAAGAGCTTACACTTGTAATAAAACGAGACTGTGAAATTGTCACTAATCGGAGTTTGAATTTCTACGGCCAATCGCTCAAGCACCATTCTGTTACAATAACGGTGGATCTGGCCTTTACGATATAAAATGGTAAAGTATTTGTCAGTGAGGAAATTGAAGCACTTCGAGGTAGGGAGAAATTATTGTGTGTCTAAAATATACTTGTACTTAACATGTAAGAGAGTATTCTTGCAAGTGTTAATTTCTCAACGCATTCCAAAAGAAACTTCTATTCGCAGGAAAATTCCCTTTTACAACATGGAAAAGATTATGATTTCTCAGTTCACAGTATTTTTCTCACAAAAAAAACTTGAAAAATCAGTTTTTCATAGCGTATAAAGGTGCTCGGGTGCCCTCTGTAAGAGCATCTCCATAAAGTATGCTCGTAATTGTAATTTGTATAATTACTAAAACACCACGTTAAATTTAAGTTACAAATATGCATAATTTCAATTATTATGAATATTTATTCAAAGTAGTTTACCTTCTAGTTTATAAAAAGCAAAGAAGATACTTATTAAAAATTAGATACAAAGTTGAATAATACAAATAAGCCATTAGTAATACAACTATACATTTTCCATAACTCGTAATTTTTCATCTTAAAACAAATCTGAAATCGGGTTTATTTCCTGTTGGTAACTTTTTCGTGGTAAATCATCCGCAGCGGAATGATGTCCATCCTTCAGCTAAGAAGTAACTAGCTCGTCTACTTTGAGCTTGTCTTGCGGTGGGCCATTAACATTGATGAAACAAATTAGACAATGTTTGAGCACTTAGTCTATTTCTAATATCAGTCATCTGTAAATTCATAAGGGGAAATCCTCATTCGCACTCTGTCGTGAAAATTGATAATACTTCTACCCGATTTCTGCAATTCCTCATCGACAATCTGCTTGTTAGGCTTAAGTCTGATAACGATTTTTCTCGGTTAATTTTGAAATACTCAGCAAGAAGTATTACCTCTTTATCACCATTCATCATCTTCTCTATATCGACCATGTCAGTTGGCAATGTCGACTCATGGAGAACAGAAACTTCATCTACCACATATTCGATAGATAATCTTGTGCATAAATTATCAATTAAAGCCTGATAAACTGATGATTTCTTATTTGCTTATAAATTTAACATTTGAAATTACACATGAAGGTTTAATGTGATTACCAAGTGCCCTCCCCCGCCTAGAAAGCAAAACGGAACGAGGTTCCGGGGAGTGTTCAGAGGTGCCTGGGAATTTTCCCCCTTCTTTTCTTTCAATTATCACACTGCTGTTTGTCATGGGCCAAATTACGACGAATTTCAATTAAATTAGCATAGTATAATTATTTTCTTGTTGAATTATCGATACTTTTCAGTGGAAAAAAGGATGAAATTTGAAAGTCCCAAATCAAGGTAAGTCTTCTTGTTCACCTCAACCATAGGTTGGTGGGCAACATAGAAATTTTAAAACTTTTCCCTCGCTTGGGAGAGCTTTTTTATACTTTGATAAGACTCTTCTTCGTAACTGCATCTAGATATTCTATCCTTGGTCTTTCTTTTCCTGGTTTTTCCTCTGCCTTTCCCTCTATGAGCACAGTGATCCAATCGGAGTTTCGAATAAGATGGCCAAGCATGCTGTTTTTTCTTTTTCTGATTTCTTCATGATCTGTCGTCTTTCATTAGCTTCCTTTAGTACGTCTTCATTTCTTTTCCTTTCTGTTCATGATATGCGCAGCATTCTTCGCCAACACCACATTTCAAATGCTTCCAGCTTGGATATTTCAGCTTTTCTCAATGTCCAGGTCTCTGATCCGTACAGCGCCACGCTCCGTACCAGTGTCTTAATAAATCGTTTACGAATGTCCAGCGACACATTTCTTGATGTTAGTAGTCCTCTTTTCCTATTGAATGCTTGTTTAGCCTGTGCTATTCTGGAATTTACGTCTTTTTTTACTTCTTCCATCTGATGATATTAGACTTCCTAAATAGGGGAAATCTTAACGTCTTCGATTTTCTCTCCATCTAGCCATACGTTTGCTCCTTTCTCTTTTGCTCTTGTGCACTTTATCACTTTGGTTTTCTTCTTATTTATCTTCATTTTGCATGTTTCTTCCAGTTGGTCGTTCAAGTTTGAAAGTGCTTCCTGCATATCCTCATCGTTCTCCGCTATCAATGCTATGTCATCAGCAAACCTTATTGTGCTGAAAACCTGACCATTTACTTTTACGCCTTTCTTGTTTTTATCCAAGAATTCTTTCATAGCCTCTTCTATATAGACGTTGAACAAATGAGGTGAAAGTCCACATCTTTGCCTCACTCCTTTACTTATTCTTGCTTCCTTCTGATCTCTTCCTATAACAGCTGTCTGGTTCCTATAAAGTTGATATATTATTCTTCTGTCTCTATAATCTACTCTCAGCTTCTTCAACGCTCTGAACATGATATTCCAATCTACGTTGTCAAAAGCTTTCTCTATATCTACAAATGCCATCACAATTGGTTTATTTATTCTGACGTGCTGTTCCATGATCAACCGTAGACTCAGTATTGCTTCCCTTGTTCCTCTTTCCCTCCTGAATCCAAACTGGTCCTCCGATAACCGTTCTTCGATCTTCTCCTCTATTCGTTGAGCGATAATTTTGCACAGTATTTTTGATGCATGGGAGAGCAAACTTAACGTTCTGTGTTCTTCGCATTTCCGTGCACACTGAGAAAAATCCATTATCCGGACAGCGGTATATTGTACAAATACAAGGATTCGTTATGTTTACTAAGGAAATATGTACGGAGCGTACTTTATCCATATGCTACACAGGTATTGCCTTTTACCCGCTTAGATGTTACATTATGCTGCTGCAGGATATCTGACATCTAACAATCTTCTGTATATTACATACGTATACGTATGTTTCATACGTCAGCTATATATTATATACGTCCATCTGTATGTGAGATCCTGACCGCCTATAGACACTCTTTCTTTCGCCATGGCTGACGTCATTGAACTACCGTCTTTTGCTTGCGAAACGAGGTTGTTTACAAACGGAAAAGAAGAGAGGAAGGAAACAAAAGCCTGGGTAAGTACAATAGTTAACTATTACTTTAGTTAAATATTCCATTAATTATATATTCTTTTAGTGTAACTTGCTTTAATATAGTACTAACTAAGTAATGTAGTTTATGACAATTCTTACTATTGTAACTCGTTAATGATTGAGGAGAATGGAATGGGTGAATCTGAATTTTGAGAAATCTTTGAATATTAATGTTTTGAAACATTTTACGTTTCAAGGTAGCAAAATGAATGTTATGTGTTTATTCATTCCGTCTTATATGTGACGATTTATTACTTGGTGCAGATTTACTACAGGACTGCTTAACATAATTGCTAATAAACCGTTTTCAGCGCGAAAATTTCCTTGTGTAGTGAAGATTTAGGATTTAGATTTCTGGGCTTTCGACATCAATGGCCTTGTTATTCCGTCACATATGAGGAATGACTTTCCTCGGTGAGTACACTATCCGGGGAAAGGAAGGGAAGAAGGGATTGGGGAACGAAGAAAACGGCCTGGGACCTATATGTTAGGTACCACTCCGGCATTTGCCTGCTGTGAATGAGGAAAACCCAAGGAAACCTCATTCAGAATGGCTGGACTTAAAATCTTTTGATACTTTTTCGACCGAGTTCTCCCCCGGTATCGAACCCGGGACCGTTCACACCGAAGGCGAGAGCGCTAGCGACTACCCTACGCGGGGCCACTTGTGTAGTCTAGAAAACTCATTTTTACTAGGATATTTGCAAGATTTTTTTTCTTTTAGTTTAACGCCCCATAATTGTACATCAATGTAAGAGAGAAGGTGACGATAAGATACATGATAATGGTGGAATCAAGAAAATGTAAGGAAACTGGAAAGTCTTAAGAATAACCACACCTACAGTGTTCACCAAAAGCCTATTTGTCGGGAGCAGGAATCGAACCAGAGACCTAACGCGTCAGAGGTAAGCGCTCTACTACAAAGCTTTCTTTTGTTTAAAGAACTTGTTTACATTGAAATATATATATTTTACGAAGATATTGACATATTTTACAGCCTCACTGAAATTAAAAAAAAAGTAGTCAGGGAGAGTAGTGATGAGCGCAAGAGTCTTGGTCTTGCAGTTTTTGCAAGAGTCTTGCATGCAAGACCAAGACCAAGACCAGGTATCCCGATGCAAGACCAAGACCAAGACCAAGGGGTGCAAAACCAAGACCAAGACCAAGACCATACCTGCAAGACCAAGACCAAGACCAAGACTCTTGCGCAAGAGTCTTGCACAAGTACCGCCACTACTTGAATTTTTTTATATAATGTAAAAAAGAAGGAGATGGATGTTTTGGCTTCAGCAAAAATGCTGCTGGAGTGAATGTGTTCCCAGTAGTTTATGCAATCCGTGTGAGTTGATCAGTATGTCGTTTTCTGAATCGGTTGTTCGCGTTTTCTGTATATATTACTCGTTTTCAAGCCATAACGGTGTCATCTCGCCCCATGTGAGCTTTTTTGTGAACAAACACCGTGTGCGTGGATTTTCTAGGTATTTTTTCGTTTCCTCCTATTTTCTTCGTTCCACCATTTCAGTCATTTCTCATCATCACTGTCTCCTTTGTTTAACGCCTGTGTTTAACGCCTTGGTGCACAATCGTGGGACGTTAAACTAGATACTTCATTTCATTTCAAAGCATATTAGTGGTGTTCTTTTTCCAAAACTAAAGAGATATGTATTATTGAACATAGGTAATTTCGTACACCATAGATCTCGACTACATGGGTATGGCCTTGGCTCCGACACTCAAGCATCCGTTGGAAATTTTCAATGCGTGCTCTTAAAACTAATATCGAAATAACATTTTCATGACATTGACAAAGACTTAGTGCATGTGACCGCAAGTTTGATTTCATGGGCGGATGCTTATACATTGAATAATTGTTTATTAATATAACTTTTAGCCTCCTTAGGTATACGGCATATCGGGGATTAAACGATATAACATTATACTACAACAATAAATTTATATTATAAAATTGAAAGTGACTATTTTTGTGAGTCCTAATCTCTTGAACCAACCGACCAATCTCGATCAAATTTTCAACATAGATGAGGTTTGGGCCTGGGAGTGTTTTCGTTATTTCACTTTGACAGTAAAACTTAGGGGAGAAGAAGGGGTAGTTATAAAATAATGAATAAAACTTAATAACTCTTGAACCAAACGACCAATCTCGATCAAATTTTCAACATAGATGATGTTCAAGCCTGGAATGTTATCTGTCAGTTCACTTCGACGGAGCAATGTAGGGGAGGAGGAGGAGGGAAAGATGTACAAAAGTCAATACAAATAAAAATAACAATGACTAAGTTTGTGACTTAATAACTCTTAAACCTATCTCAATCAAACTTTTAACATGTATGAGGTTCGATCTTTGAAAGTTTTTTTTTTTAAGAATTTGCTTCACTTTGATGGTAGAACCTAGGGGAGGGGAAAGGGAGGAATATATATATATAAAATAAATAAAACTTAATAACTTTTGAAACAATATAGATGAAGTTCAGGGCTGGAGCGATTTTTATCAGTATACTTTTGATGATGCAACGTAGGGGAGGTGGAGGTGGGATATATATATATATATATATATATATATATATATATATATATATATATATATATATAATATATGTAAAAATAAAAATATAAGTGCTGTCTTTGTGACTTCATCACTTTTGAACCAGCCAATCGATCTCAATCAAATTTTCAACATAGATGAGGTTCTGATTTTTATTTTTTTTAAACAAATCACTTTGACGGTAGAACTTAGGGTAAAAGGTGGGGATGGAAAATGTACAAAAATAATTTAATAACTCTTGAACCACCTGACCGAACTCGGTCTCATTTTCAACATAGATGAGGATCGGGCCTGAGGTGGTTTCTGTCATATCACTTTGACGCTGCAGTTTAGGGGAGGAGAATGAAAGATATTTAAAAATAATCGAAAATGACCGATTTTAAAATGGAGTCTGAAGTTTTAGGGGGTCGCTGAGATAAACAGTGACACTTCCGATGCTATTTAAATCCAAGTTCAGCCCAGTAGCTTGGCGGAAAGAAGAGAAGATATATAAAAACGATCGAAAATGACAAATATTATTGTCGAAGCCATAGTTTTCCAGTTCGCTGAGTTGAATACTGACACTTTCGATACAGCTTACGACCAAATTCAGCCTCGTAACTTGGGGAGGAGGAAGGAAATATAAAAATAATCGAAAATGACCGATATCACAGAGCGCTTTACTAATAGTAAAAAGTGACTGATTATCGAAATATATTATTATTATTTTAAAGTTTAACCCAACGAAGTGCGTAATTGATGCTAGTAATCCATATTCACAAGTGGGACTTCAAATAACTTGGAGTTTGATGCCGTTACTTTGTATTTCCAATACAGGTCAAAATGTTTATATAGATTGAATTTACACAAAAGACTTAGACAGTTGAATCGTTTTCAGTTTTCACTCAAATTATTCTAAAATATTAAGAGGTTTGATAATAATTATTATTTTAATTTTCTCTCTCTTTTTTAGTCAATATTGCTAAATATATCATCATCTTCATAGTAGCTATTCTGCCTTATTGGCAGGTTACTTGCTGCAACTGAGAAGCTTCGACGTTCGGTGGTCCTCAGCTAGTCTCTTCGTCTTGACGTAGCAATTTTCTGTTTTCATACCTTCCTTGAACTAGTCTCCTTCGTTCCCTCCCTCTCTTTCTTTCCACAATACCCTCCAGCACGTCCCTCATAATACAGTTCTTCCTCAGCCAACATCCTAACCGTTTCCTTTTCCTTCTCTTAACAATATACAAGTATAATATTCTTTTTTTCCCTACTGCTAATTTCTTTTTAACACCTTCTCATTCGTTGTCCGTTCAACACAGCTAATTCTCTCCTTTTTTTTCTCCATGCCCATGTATCGAAAGCCTGCAATTTTTTCATAACTTTTTCGTAATGTCAAATTTCTGCCCATAGAGTACATATTGGAATCTGTAAAACAAAACCTCAATATTTCATTGGAAGTTTGATTAATACAAAGATTAGCTAATCGTGGTTGAAAAGAAAAATCTGACGCCTTTAGAGTGTAAAAATAATTTTGCAATACATGGTATATCAATAAACTGTGCCGTCTTGATTTTCTTTCATGCGTCTCAGGGATAGCATCCCTAGTTTGGGAACCAGTGGAGTGTTGGATCTGTTAAAAAATATAAACAGATTACGAAACGTTGTGATTTAGGCATATCTTACAAGTAGTGAAGCGTGGGAAGGTAATCACCTATGTTGTACACTATCATGATACTTACACAAAGTTAAATTATATTACATTTAGAAACACGTATTATATTTCCGTCACTATTGGCGCATTGTAGAGTTTATTATCCCTTATATCCATAGTAAAATTTACCTAGGAAAAGCTTGAGATTTCTTAAATGCAAGACTTGCAAGACTTGCAAGACTCTTGCATGCAAGACCAAGACCAAGACCAAGACTGGGTGTGCAAGAACAAGACCAAGACCAAGACCACCCCGGTCTTGGTCTTGGTCTTGCATTTGCTCATCACTAAGGGAAAGTTTACTTGTCAGATTTTTATTTTTTAATTTAATTTATTTTTATTTTTATTTATTTTTGCTTTGTTATGTTCCCTAGTTAATTAATGTTTGGGTTACTGAAAATTAAAACCTTTTTAATATTATTGTTATGTCATCACTTTGGAACCAAAAAAGTTAGATTTTTTTCTTGTGTTTTCATATAGGAAGTTGGTAAGTTTGTGCCTTAGCATTGGTTTGGTTTCTAGAACGTAATTGAAGGTCATGTTGAGTTGAGTCTTGGCGGGTTTGAGTTCGTGAAGTGTCAGGCACTGCTTGTGCTCCTGTCTTCTGTCTGTGATGTTTCCTGGCTTTGGGCTGTGAGGTATTTATGTTGAGGAATACCAACGCAGGCCGCGTGATATACAGGTAGCTACAACACAGCTTCAACAACTACGAGTGCCAGGTGTTTGAATTTCTGCTTTCGTTACGGAGTGACTAATGCAGTATAGTACTAGGTTCAAATTCTATGGGTGGTAAAAATGGTATATTACTTTCGTGGAGTGGTAAGAAATACAACGTAATTGTTATTAGTTTATTAGTGTTTCTTCATAGTATAGTTTTACTATTTCTAGAAGGAATTAAGTATTAACGAAGTAATGAATAAGCAAAAGCACACTTTGATTGACGTTAACTATTTCTCATACTCCATTGAGAATGTTTTGATCCTCAGTTGCGCAAACATCCAGTGTGCGTTTTTTTGTTTGCTTACACTGCCTTACAGATGAGCTCCCTCGTGGCTAAGTGGTTAGTGAACACGCCTTTGGCGTGGGACACCCGGGTTCGATTCCCGGCCGGGGGCCGCGGTGACTCAGTGGTAGAAAGTTCACTCTGGTGCTTGGGGTCCCGGGTTCGATCCCAGCCCCGCCAAGTGAACCTTGTGGTGAACAAACACCGTGTGCGTGGGTTTTCTCGGGGTTCTCCCGTTTCCTCCCACTTTCTTCATTCCACCATTTAATTCATTACTCATCACCGTCTCCATTAGCCTAACCGGCATAACCGTGGGACATAAAACTCAAAGATTTCATTTCATTTTTTTCGATTCCCGGCCGGAGCTTATGTGGTTCGGATTCCACGTTAATATGTAGGTCCACGTCTCATACAGCCTTGCTGCTGAAAGGAACGTTAAAATCAACTCAGCACTGTTTTACAGATGCAATTGTTCGATTCCGAGTTCGAATGAAGCTTTTTACGGGCAGGGGGCGACTTTTATATATACACTCCAAGGATTTTAGTGATTAGTCAGTGATGCAATATATAGACCTATATATATTACAAAATTGAAAGTGACTATGTTTGTGACTCTTAATCTCTTAGAGCTGCGGTGGCTCAGTGGTAGAGCGTTCACCTCCGGTACTTGGGGTCCCGGGTTCGATCCCAGCCCCCGTCAAATGAACTTTGTGATGGACAAACACCGTGTGCGTGGGTTTCCTCGGGGTTCTCCCGTTTCCTTCCACTTTCTTCATTCCACCATTCAAAGGTTTCATTTCAGTTTTTCTTAATCTCTTTGGAATCTTGTACTTAGGTTCACAGTGGAAGCGACGAAATAACTCGACTCATCCATTGTAGCTCTCTTCGCAACCAGTTTCCAAAATGTTGGCAATAAGTTTGCGAAACGAGAGGTGACGACTCCAATTTTGGATGTATAAAAAATAATCGAGAAATTCATTGTCTATAAGCATTGCTTTAAAGTTGTAGATGTAAACTAAACAATATGTTCTACTCACTGGCGCAAATTCGGAAGGGGGGGGGATGACGGATACATGTCCCCTCCAATCCTGGAACTGAGGGGGACTTCTCTCCAATAATCCGATTTGAAATGTGTTTTTTGGGAGAAATTTGATTATTTTTGTCCGATTGCTACAAAGGAACGTGAGATAAAATAGATGTCCCCCAGAATAAGCCTCAAATCTGCAGCCTCCCAACGCTGAAGACAACTCTGATCCTCCACAACATTGTTTTTCAACTTCATAAGTATTTCGGACATCGCCAAAAAAAAAGTATGGTAACGGTCTTACCCCCCCCCCCCAATGTTGAAGACAGATTTGCGTCGCTGGTTCTACTCACATCTTTGTAAACAGGGCGCAACCAATCCTTTAATTCAGGGATCATTTCAGGTTGTTTCGGGTACTTTTGTTCATATTGTGGTTAAAATAGTTCCGAAATAATTAACACTACAGTACTTACGTTAAGCAAGTTTTTTGTAAAAGAAAAAGTGCAGAATAATTAAAAGACCCCAAAGGACAAATATAACAAACATCTTCTTCGCCTTTATTCACGCATCTATAGCTAATCTTTTGCTATCGGTAATGATGTATTACTGCGTCTCTCAACGGAAACTCTGCGAACTAAAGGACATCAAGTTTGTAGTTGTTCTTCGTTAGAGGACAAGGGTAACATAGCAATGCAGAATTTTGGGGCAGTGAGTACGCTGTATTTCCAAACTCTTCATCAGTTGCGCTGATTAAGACAAATAAACAGAAAAAAAGAACGTAAAAACTGTTTTGAACTAATAATGCTTCTCTACAGATGAACATTTTGTTTGCAGCAAAAAGTCGCTAAATGTGTAAGTAGGTAAATCGTCATTTAAAAATCACCCAATAGTGCCGATTACAATCCTGCTCGTCTTATATATCAGCGCCACCCATACATCTATCCGAATTAGCTTTCTCGCATCTCTACATCGCTGACACCATTATCCAATGCTCACATAGGCTACATTTTCTTCCTCATCTGACGTAGAAGCACATAATAACTCACTCATTTAAAGTACATCCTGTTTTGAACTAACTTTAATTTTATCTCCTTTCTTGCAAATCTCCGGCCAAGAGAAGGCATAACCTTCTACGGCCCGCCCATCTCTGGATGGGAATGAAAGACTGTGAAAAAAAAAAAAAAAGTCTCCAATCGGAAAAAATATTTTTTGTCGCTATCGTAGGGCGACCATACGTCCCGTTTTGACCGGGACAGTCCCGTTTTAGGGGCGTGTCCCGGCCGTCCCGTCAGTAGATGGAAAAAAGTAGTATTCATCCCGTTTTATGTAAATGAAAGAAGTAAATAACAAACCCAGTACCTTTACTCCTTTTAAAAGTATTAATAATTAATAATAACAAAGAGGCAAAAATTGAACTGAAATTCCCTATATTAAACATACTCTATAGTTCGCAGTACTGCTCGAAAGGCAGCAGAGGTTTTAGCAGTTGGTTGTGTGTTGAACAAATTTCAACGTGTCTTTCCTTTTTCATAAGTACCCGCTCTGTAACAAAGAGAGAGAGGAGGAAATCTGATATCAAGGCGCTGATAAGAACAAAGGTAGATCTAAAAGTCTAGGGTTGCAAGAACCTGTCCCGTTTTTAACTGAAAATTTTATGGTCAACCTACGCTATCGTTGAGGTCGAATTCCCCTTATTTACCGACTTTACCCAAAATTGGCAACATTGACCCCCACCGAACAACACCCCGTTATCTTTAGCCTAGCCAGCATAATAGTGGGACGTAAAACTTAAAGATTTCATTTCGAACAACACTCCCAGAAACCTATTGTTATACCATTCCCAAAACACCCTTTTGTACAGTTCTCCCTACATAAATATGGAACTCAATTTCCCTGAATTTTCCAGGTTTTCCAGATATTAATTTTGCAATTTCCAGGTCTAGTGGAAGAAACTAATAGTACGAGAACACATAAATTTTAAGAATACTATATTTATATATTTGAGAATGGCCACCCTTCGCCCCAATGAACGATTGCAATTAAATATTGAGTCACAAGAAAATAAATAATTAAAATAAATAAAATTTAAGTTGAAAAATATTAAGTTGAGAAGCCTACTAAGGGAATTATATAATACTTTTGTTCCATACTTGAATACATTCAAAATATACAAAAATATTGGCTTGGGGAAGAAAAAAGGGCCCGCGAGATTTTAAGTGATTCTTATAGTACTCGACGACAGAAATAAATTACTGAAAGAATTTTCAAAATCGGCGCAGGTGAACATGAAGAAAATCATATTTTCATGTACCGGTTCAAAATGGGGAAGAAAAGACGACCGCGAGATTTTAACTGATTCTTGTAGTACTCGTCGAGGGAAATCGACTAGTGAAGGAATTTTCAAAATCGGCGCAGGCAAGCATGAAGAAAATCGCATTTTCATGTACCAGTTCAAAATGGGGAAGAAAAAAGGGCCCGCGAGATTTTAACTGATTCTTGTAGTACTCGACGAGAGAAATCGACTAGTGAAGGAATGTTCAAAATCGGCGCAGGCAAACATGGAGAAAATCTCATTTTTATGTTCCGGTTCAAAATGGAATGAAAAAGAACCGCGAGATTTTAACTGATTCTTGTAGTACTCGACGAGAGAAATCGATTAGTGAAGGAATTTTCAAAAGCGGCGAAGGCAAGCATGGAGAAAATGGCATTTTCATGTACCGGTTCAAAATGGGGAAGGAAAAAGGTTCCGCGAGTTTGAACCGCTATGATGTATGTTCACGAATGTGCCCGTCTTCTCAAATTTAGTTAATTACTGTGACACTGAAACATGTGACACAGAGTCACATTGTGGATGACTCTGCAATCGGCAACCACTGCACATATACTCCTCCCGCCCCACAGTTTGATTATTTCGATTCATTCCTCACGTGCTAACGGCATGGTTCAACATCTGCAAGAAAGAGATAAATGTAACGTTCAATTGGCAATAGCTTTTCACCAAATTAAGCTTCATGAAATCTGATTGCATATTTGACATACTGAGAAAATTCTAGCCCGTGGCAATATGTATCACATATCCCATCAGTTCATAAAAATTTTGAACACAAAATTACGGTCGTCCGTGTGACGTACTCCCGAAAGGCCTAATGTGTATCACCCACCTCACATTCAATGAAACCACAGCCGTGTAGAATTTAGAAAGGAACTTCTTATGATGTATACAGGATGTCTCAAACGTTCCCTGACATAGGGTAACTCTGTTATTATCAGAGTTACAACAAAATGTAAGAGGAAAAACATCTCGAAATATGACGTTTTCAATCTAAAGTGAACACTTTTTAAAAAAATCGGACGAGATGTTTGTGCTGTATACTCTTTATGCACCCAATTTTAAAAGAAAATGCAACGTTGTTATTTACCTGGACCCACAACATAAGTGAATGAAGTTACTGTTTGAAACGGGGGCTGGCCATCAACATGTTAGCGTAAAAGACAGTAACTTCACTCACTTATGTTGTGGGTCCAGGTAAATGGCAATGTTGCATTTTCATTTCACATTGGGCGCATAGAGAGTGTACAGCGCAAACGGGTCATCCGATTTTAAAAATTCCTTCACTTTAGAATGAAAACATTATATTTGGAGACGCTTTCCAAAGTAGTATAATTTAGTTTGTTTAAATTTACAATTTAATACAAGTAGATTCGGATTTACATGCGTAGGATTTTGTATGCATCTAACTAATGAATTCTTTATTTTCATGCTTAACTTAGTGACTTGGCTTTGGACTGCAACTGATTATTGTAACCCATTATTGCTTGAGAAGAAACAAGATATCCGAATCTTCATTTGGAGAAATCAAACGTCTATTGGAAAGCTGGGGATTACAATCATTAATTTCTACATTTCAAGGTGCGTAAATTATATATTCTGTGTTTATTGTTAAATTACTATTACTATTATTGGGTTTAGAATCAATCAAGCACTTCATGGTATTTTATGGGGATCAAGATGGGTGCCGGATAGATAAGTATTTGAGCGTCAGGCTCTTATTTCTTTTCAATTTAATATTTAATCAATGATTATTTTTCTCCCTCATTATTACACCAAATCGTATTCCAAGATCATATAACCACTTTTGATCGATATATCGATATTTTTGATCTCTTTCATATTTCTATATTTTCGATTTTTGATATTGTTTATATTTCGATATTGCTGTATTTTTCGATATTTCGAACAAGTTTCGATAGTTTGTCGATATCGATTATCTATATCTAAATTCGGATATCCCAAAGCCCTATCGAACCCCCTCCGAAATGAAGTTTTTGGCTATGGACCTGATTAGGGATGCGCACGAGACAAGACGAGACAGAATTTTTGTTACGAAATTCGAGACAATATAGAGCTCTTCCAATAGAAACGGATCCAGTTTTCGAGACGAGACACAACTTTCGCGGCACCTTTTCGAGAGGAGACAATCTCAAATCTTTTCGCTTGCGCATCCCTATACTTGATCATGAGGTATAAAAAAAAAAGTTAATGAGAAATACCGGTAACATGTAAATGCAATATAGGTAGCTAAAACATTTTTGTTTTCATTCTTCAGTAATGCATTGTTATTAATCTCAGGGGGGCGCGGTGGCTCAGTGGTAGAGCGTTCACCTCCGGTGCTTGGGGTCCGTGGTTCGATCCCAACTCGCGCCGTGTGGACTTTGTAGTGGACAAACACCGTGCTCGTGGGTTTTCTCGGGGTTCTCCCGTTTCCTCCCACTTTCTTCATTCCACCATTTCACTCATTTCTCATTATCACCGTCTTCTTTAGCCTAACCGGCATAAGCGTGGGACGTTAAACTTAAAGATTTCATTTTTTATTAATCTCTGTTTTTTATAGTGTATTCTCAAGCTTAAGGTGATGTATAATTAAATTTTGAATTCCGTTAACTTATTTTGTTTCTCAGATTGTTTTTAAAATGTATGTACAAAGGTTTATTTTCATTCTTGAGAGTTTAAAGTGACGTATAGTTATTAAACATAGTATTTAATATTGTACTCTTAACGTGGAAGTGATATACAGTTAACTTTTGAATTCAGTTAACATTTTTCTCTCTGAAATTGCTTTAAAAAGTATGTAAAAACGTTTTTTATTTTATTTCTTGAGTGCTAAAAGTGATGCAAAGTTATTAAGCTTACTACTTTATATTGTATTCTTAACCCTAAACTGATACACAGTGCGTTTTTGAATAAATTATGTCAAGTTATTTGAATGACGAACACTGGTAGAAAATCCTGACTACTACTGGAACATTTTGATTTTAAGGTGACGACTGCTGCTGCAAGGATTTTAAAATATTGTTTTTCCTCCAATGGCTACTTCTTTTTTAATTCTAACTACATGGTCATTATAGGAAGGATCAGTGAGTCTTTCCAACTATGTTACAGCTCCGACAGATTCACGATGCTCAGAAAAGAGACAAAATAGTGTTTTCAACCTTAAAGTGAGAACCACTGGCGTTTTTACCCTGCTATGCAAAAGTAAGTGAGTACTCCAATGGGGTTCGAATGCGGTACTTAATTTCTGCATTTTAGATATATGGAAATACATGTCTCTAAAATGTAAAGAACTGATTTTTTTTTTTTTTTTTACTGAAAACTGCAACTCGGTAAGCCTTATGGATACCGAGGTATGGGAAAATAAACTATAGGTATATGGGGCTTGCATACTTGACGCTACAATTCGGAAATTGAATTAAAATATGACTAACGGCTATCAAGATGTTGTCAAATAAAGGGAGGACCAACACAGTTAAGGGGTTTTCGTGTTAGATGCTAAAATTTCCGAAATCGGTCATGGAAAGTTAATAAACACCAGTAGCATTTTCATCTTAAAGTAATTAGATATCTTCATGGAGTGTTAGAACATCATGGAGTCTACCAAAATTAAATTTTAAAAGCTTTTGAAAATATAATCTGACATTTGTAAACAGTATTTGAAATATATGTTTACCCAAAACTTCCAGCTGGTACATCTAACATCTGGAGAAACACTGTGAAATAAAAGCGTTCGAGATCTTGAAATTTCGGAAACAATTATTGGTGGCAACAAAATTAAATAAGATGGTACTTCTATGGGTTAAATGAGTACCTCAGTACAATTTCGATCGAAAGATTAGTTCAGTCCTAGGTTTTCTTCAGGCAATTCCAAGGGTTCATCGAGCTGTGCAAAAGAATGAAAATTCGCTGTCAATATCTAAGATAGTAACCAAGATATAAGGAATTATATATTTTATGACGTAAAAATAGAGATCTTTACGGATTTGTACTTTTGGGTCTTTCCTATAAGAAAAAAATCAGAAAACTACTGTATATACCTTAATAGACAATTCAGTGGGCGGGGACACAGTAGCTTAGTGATAGGGTATTTAACTAATCTTTTTTGCAGAAAATATTGGAGTATTCACTTAACCCGTAGAGATACGATCATACTTAACTCCCTATTTAATTTTAAAATTAAATAAAAGGAAATATTTCAGTGTAGCGACCCACGATTATGCATTTTAGTCTCAGGGAGATTATGATTAAAGCAAGTGAATATTGTTGACAGAATTGATGGAATGCAAAGGTGGGAGGAAAGAGAGTACCCCGAGAAAACCCACGAATACGATGTGCACTACAAACTGACTTGACCGTGGATCGAACCAAGAACCCAATACACCAGAAGTAAGCACTCTACCACTAAGCCACCGTGCCCCCGCCCATTTAATTGTCTATTAAGGTATATACGGTTGTTTTCTGAAATTTCTTCTTCTTACAGCAAATACTCAAAAGTACAAATCCATGTGGGTCTCTATTTTTACGACGTCATAAAATGCATAATTCCTTATATCTCGCTTGCTATATTAGATATTGACGAAAAATGTTCACTTTATTTCAGAGCCCGATAAACGCTTGGAATTGTCCAAAGAAAATTTAGAGCTGAATTAATCTTTCGATCGAAATTGTACTGACGAGTCTGAGGTACTCACTTAACCCATATAAGTACCATCTTATTTAACTTTTGTTAGGATCAATAATTGTTTTCTGAAATTTCAAGATCTAATACGCTTTTATTGTATGGTGTCTCTGTAGCTGCTAGATGTACTAACTGGAAGTTTTAGGTAAATACATATTTCTAATACTCTTTACAAATGTCAAAATATATTTTACAAAGCTTTTAAAATTTAATCTTGTTAGACCCCATGATGTTCTTAAACTCCATGGAAGAAATACCTAATTATTTTAAGATGAAATTGCTACTGATGCTTATTAACTTTCCATGACCGGTTTCGGAAATTTTACCACCTAACACGAAAACCCCATAACTATATGAATCCTCCCTTTATTTGACAATATCTTGATAGTCATATTTTAATTAATTTTCTAAATTGTACTGTCTGATATGCAAGCTCCACGTACCTATGGTGTCGCATTTTATTTCACCATATTTCGGTAACTGTTAGGCGTACCGACTTGCGGTTTCGGTAAACACACACCTCTAAAATTCTTTAAAACGTTATTAAGACATATTTTAGAATATTTAGAAATGAGAGTTCTGCGAATATCATGGTACCCGAAAACCCCCATGAGGGCGCGTGTGTAGTGTATTTAATTGAAACTACTTTTGAGGTGTTGTAAGCCCTCGTAATTACGTTTCCGAAACTGCACCACCTAGTACGCAAACCCCACACTTCTATGGTGTCGCTCTTTATTTTCCCATATCTCAATATCCCTAAGGCTTACCGAGTTGAGGTTTTAGGTAAACAAATGTCAGTTCCTTACATTTTAGAGACATACATTTCCACATATCTAAAAAAAATACAGACATTAGGTACCCCATGGTACCCCAAACACCATTGGGGTACCCACTTACTTTTGAATAGTAATACATTTTGAGTTGTTCAGCATCAATAAACACTTCATAGTTTTTCTACGTGCAACCCAAAAGTCCATACCTGACCGAATAGATTTTGTCCATTTAATCTCAAAAATGTTAAGATACTTTGTATTGTTAAGTACAACCAAGTTAAGCACACTGAATTTAATATTTTAAATATTTTCTGATTTTTGTTTCAGGTATTTCGTGCATCAAAACAAAACCAGGATTCTGCTTGGAAGACAGTGAAAAGAAGCAGTGTAGGTTGTGGCTAAAAGTACGTCCTTTCTGAAGACAGACCCAATTGTATTTACATTCTTTTGTACGAATATATAACCCTAATAAAGATACTGTACTACAAATTATTTTCTCCCATAAATTAGAATAAAATATTATCTCTGTTTAAAGAAAATGTTTGTTAGTGTTAAGTCATTTCAACTCTTTTTCTCTGTAATAAGAACATTATCCCTCGCAATATTTTTTATCTTTGTGCTATTACGATTGGATGAAGTAAAATTCTATACGAAGCACTATTATTTCAGACATGCATTAATAACTAATGTATTGTTCTGTATGTAAGGCAATGTGTATACTGAACATGTCTAGCGAAGGTGTTGTTTTATTGGGAATCCGAAGAAAGAAAGAAAAAAAAGTTGGACTTACCAACGTATACGTGTTCGAATTCTGGACTAATCCAAATTATCCAGAGAAAACATTATATATTTCTTTGTTGCTATTTCTGATGTATCCTTTATCCAAGTCATATGAAACGGAGACTTCATACATCGCTATACTTTGTATGAACTATGTTCCGTATTTACTTGATCACTTTGTAACTTTATCTAGTGTTGACAAGGCCGCAGGTGTTAATCGAATAGTTTAGTGTATCACTCATGTCACCTTGTGACTAAGGTAGGTCCTATCGGTATATATATGGTACTGGGTTCAATTAGCGATAAAATACATTTTTAGCATTAAACAAATGCAAAAATCTACACGAAATGAGATACCGTGATCTCTGACTTACGGATAACACCAAACAACTAATGGTACTGAGTGTGATTGAGTTTACTAATTACTATTTGACTAAAATCAGTGTTCCTTTATCTATAATTCTTTTCGTGCTTTGAATTGCAAAGTTTGAAATAACCGTTTTAAATTATTGTGTATATATATCTTCCGAGTAATTCTGAGAATCATTGCTCTTTCTTTAAGCAATGTAAGGAATTATGAGACTGTTAAATTGCTCGTTGCTTAAAATGTTGCACTAAGAAGGATGCATCCAGGAAAGTCCAAATTTGCAGAATGTCTAGAGCAGGGAAGAATAAATATGTTTAGTCGATGGCTGCACAACGCCTCCGCGGTCACCACGTTGTCACACAGCGAATACAGCGGACGTTTAAGAATATTCTGCACTTACTATTAGGTATCTGCCTGGGAACTTTGGTGCAGCTACCCAGTCTCCTTCTTGGTGTTGCATTTTTAATGGCGAGTACTGAGTAGGAATCATCTTGTGAGCGAACACGTTTTCGGCTGTCAGCATACTTTTAATTATTGCGACATTTAAAAAAAAACATACCTGTTAATTAAAATGTACACAGAAGTTATTTCTGGAAAATTCTATTCAGGCCTCTTGTGGTAACAACTGCATTTTAGAAGAAGATACTATTAAGGAAAAGAATGAGGTAAAATAATCTTTATATCGTACAAGCAATGGATGATAACAGCTTAATAAATGATTATACGTAAATTTTGTTTGAGTTTGAATATAGGATTGTATATGACTGTGCATTTTGCATTATTATTGAAGTGCTGCAACTAACTGCAAACCATATGATAAATTCTTACAGTAATATATCATATATTGATTTACTCTGTATGAAAACGGAAATAGTTTAACATATGGTTAACCTTCTTTGTGCCCATAATTTTAAAATTAACGCTTGTGTCACTTTTCAACACTTGGCTTTGCAGTAGCTTTCCAACGAATTAGCAGGAAGCCCAAACTTACAGAACACCCTGCAGGTAAATACATTTCTTTGGACAGTTTCACTGCTCTAAACTAATATTTGAAAAGTGCAGCATTGTTAATTTTATTATTATTGGCACAATGGAGATCAAACATATTTTAAGCTATTTTTGTTTCCATACAGAGAAAAACAATATGTGACAACATTACAGTAAGAATGTACCATGCATTTCTCAGTATGTTGCAGCACTTCAATAATGGTGCACTATACGTACAATTTAGATCCTGAATATGTCCAATCCATATATTACAACAAGGCAATACGTATGCGATACAGGTAAAATCCGTATATTTCATATGGACAATCTATAAGCTACATACATCCAATCCATACATTACATATGGCCAACCTGTACGCGACATACGTATAATCTATATGCTGCATGCAGACAGTCTGTAAGCTACATATGTGCACTCTGTATGGTGCATACGGATATTCTGTATGCTGTATCGGGACAAGCTGCGTGCGACATAAGGAAAATCTGTATAATACATACGTACAATACGTATACTGTATCTAGTCGTACGTACGGGGCACAAGTACAATATAGATGCTGTCTCGGGGTTGAACGCAAGAAACACATGTACAGAACGTATATTGCATACTTCTTGAAATTATGCTCCGTCCTGATAGTCAGTGTGTGTCGTCATTATTAACCCACATGCTACATACGATCTTGACGTCACAAAGCTAGATATCACCTCCGTATATACTTGTTACTGAAGATGACGTCATACGAATGACGTCATTGCACTTATGCAGACAGTTTGTATAATACATACTTCTTCAGCTATACGTTTGCTGCAGGATGTTATATACGGTTGTACGTTAAGTCCAGAAACTACAGGAATTACGAATGTAACCTACGTTTTTAAGTATGCCACCTACATTTTTTTTTCTCAGTGCACCTTTCCTCTTCGGGATAGGTACCAATATGCTTTTCTCGAAGTCTCTTGGTACTTTTTCTGAGACGTACATTTCATTAATAAGATTAAATAGTTTCTTCTTTGTTGCTATTCCGAGATTCTTAATCACTTCCGTTGGTATTTGATCTATTCCTGGGGCTTTACCATGTTGCATTTTCTGCAAAGTATTGTAAAATTCGCACTGTAAAATTGATGGTCCTAATTCATTTTCATCGACGTCTTCTTCCTCCTCTATCTCTTCTTCGTTCACTCTGTCTCCTTTGTAGAGTTCTTCAATGTATTCCTTCCATCTTTTTGTTATCTGCTCCTCTCCCGTCCTTGTCTCTGATTGCATTTGTGCGTTTCTTTTTCTCACCGAACTGTTTTCTAACCTTTCTATATGCTGTTTCTGTATTGCCTTTGACTACATTATTCTCAATTTCTTTGCATAAATTATTTATCCAGCTTTTTTCTGGCCTTCTTTACTTCTCTGTTGATGTGATTTCTCCATCTTCTGTATTCCTCTTCTTTGTTATCTTGAACTGTCTTCTTTGCTCCATCATTTCCAATATTTTTGCTGTTACCCAGGGTTTATATTGGGTTCTAGTTTCTCTTTCTATGTGCTTGTCGGCAGTTTTTGTAATCCCTGCTTTCATGGCTTCCCATTTCGAGTCGATGTCATCACTTGCTAACGTAGACGTCTCTTTATCTGTCGCATTTGCAAATTCTCTTTTCATCTTTTCATCTCTTCTTAGCTTGATTGTGTTCCATCTTTTGTTTGGTGCTACCACTCGTTTCCTCTTTAGTCGGAGTTCGTACTTCATCAAAACTAAATTATGGTCTGAGTCAACGTCTGCTCCTGGGTAACTCTTACTGTTCTTCACTTGATTTCTAAATGCTTGTCGGACCAGTATATAGTCTATTTGATATCTTTCTTTGTCTACTGATCTTGTCCATGTGTATCTTCATCTTAGTATTGTTCGAAGAGAGTATTCGTTACAGATGATGGCTTTTGCAGAACTCAATTAATCGTGTACCTTTCGCATTACTTTCTCCTAGGCCGAAATTCCCAGTTACATTCTCTTCTTTGCTTTCGCCGACTACTGCGTTCCAGTCACCCATGATGATTAAATTGTCTTGGTCTTGAACTTTCATCAATACTTCTATTTACTCATACATTTCTTCTACTTCCTCACCTGTGTAGCTTGATGTAGGCATATATATACTTAGATTATCGTCATATTTCTCGGTTCGGTTGCTATCTTCAACATTATTATCCTTTCGTTTTATTTCCAACTGCCTATAACCTATCTTCTTATTCAAGACAAAACCGACTCCTGCTGTACCGTTTACAGCTCCTGAGTAAATCATTCTGAAATCTCCGCCCCATATGTCTCCTCCATCAGGTTATCTAACCTCGCTGATTCCCAAGATGTCTGTCTTCATACGTTCCATTTCTTTCTTCAGGTTTTCCAGTTTTCCACACTATAGCAGCGATCGCACATTCCAGGTTCCTATCCTGCAGGAGTTTCGTTTGATGACGACCGAGGAGGCCCTGCTGTGTTTCCCTCCACTACCGGGGACGACCCTCTGTGAAACAGTAGTGTCTTATTCCCTAATATAACATTCTCTTATTTCTCTTTCCATGTTGTTTTCTAGGGACTCAATAAAGTGGTGGTGTCCCAGGTCCTTCCACTTCGCAGTGAAACAACCATAGAGGATATGCTGTCCCTGCCTGCTGTTTTTGTCCACATCTGAACCTTGCCGATGTCAATCATCTTCAGCCTCAGTGTGGTAATGGTAGAGCTGCTACTCACTACCATAATATCTCTCTTCGTCTGACTCCTACCAATGAAGACCTATCCGGAATGGGTAACCCTCTGATAGCAAAGCTATCTCTGGCATAGTTCTTGGGATCATTAGAGTACGCAAGCCCCTCCCCCCCCCCAACCGCGGCTAGGTGGAGATATTGAGGGAGGATCAAGGTAGACTAATGTAAAGGAAAAAAGTGTAAAATTTTCCACATAATTATGCGTACAATCCAAACTTAAAATTTACGTGTAATTAAGCTTACAGTACAAATTTTATATCTATTTTCCTCATAACTTTATGGTTTGATTGCCCTGTGCTGTAAGCGCTCCATGTAATAAACATAAGCTTCAGCAATTATTATAGTAGAAGGCAATGGATATATGAAGCGAAGCACTGTATTTTTTGTTTCTGAATTTTTTTTTCTTAACTAATATCGATCGTTTTCGATCATTTTTACGAAACAACTCACTACCAATTTTACATATCTTATATAGAAAGTGGACCCCCCTCCCGCTAAAAGGAGAATTTAAAAAAAAATGCTAGGACACATTCTGTTTATTTTCAATAAAGAGTTAATACACTCAATTTCAGCTTCGTAAGTTTCACGGCTTGCGAGATACTAATTTTTTTCGAAAAAATTCGGATCCTCACTACCTCCTTAGGATATGTATTATAATGAAAGCAATATAACTTCCTAGTTTGGATTAACGCCTAACTATATACCAAAAGTCATTTCATTTGAGTTTGCAATTTGGCCGTGATGACCAAGCACACATAGTTACATTCAATTTTTTATATAATAATTTATATATTACAGTGATTCAAAAATGTACTTTTCCCAATAGGAATGGAAATGTATTTTTTCCAATAGATAAGTCTCTAAAAACTTACAGGCCTCGGAAGCCAAGTAGTAGTATAAGTCCTATTGATATTATTACAATTACAAATATCAATATCCAAAAGTGCCTGAAGTTCTTTCTTCACTTAGATATACTCACCTCAGGTAAGTAGACAAAAACAAATAGAAAAGGAAGGCAAATGAAGGCAAATAAAGGTCTTAAAAGTAAAACGCAGACAAATTTATCAGTCTTCAGATGCTGTCTGCAATGCAATGAGCAGAGTGAGTCGGTACGTCAGACTGAGTAGGAGGGTCGCAGTGGGTAATGGTGGGAGGTGGGTTGCAGTGGGTAATGGTGGGTGGTGGGTTGCAGTGGGTCACGGTGGGTGGTGGATCGCAGTGGGTCATTGTGGGTGGTGGGTTACAGTGAGTTACATGCTGTTGACCCACGACCCACTAACCCACTCAGAAAACTTGACCAACTTGACCCACTTGACTCACTGACCCACTTCACCTCTGCTCTGTAAGGGGGAACTAGGGAAATCGTAGTTTTCATAAATAACACTCTGAATTGGCAACACTGCTGATGTTTCAGTGTGTTAAGGGTCTGTCTACATCATGCAATTCCTGAAAACAACGAAATTACCGTAATAAAATTTTTACTTACATGCACCCGGCAACACTGCTATTCATTTCTAAGGGGCTACTTAAAGCAAGAAGTATACAAGAACAATCCTCGAACTATACAAGACCTGGATACGAATATTCGCAGTGCCATTGAGAACATTAACCCTTCTTCTCTTCGTAAAGTTACTGCCAACATGGTGAAACGTGTGAACCAATGTTGGAATCAAAACAGGGGGCACTTTCAGCATCTTCTGTAGAGCTGATAACTCATTTCGTGATAGTAGCAGTGTTGTCGGGTGCAAGTAAGTAAAAGTTTTATCATGATAATTTCAAAGTTTCTTTTTCATTGTTTTCAGGAATTGCATAATGTAGACAAATCCTTAACACACCTTTTGATGCACTGAAACATCAGCAGTGTTGCCAATTCAGAGTGTTAATTTATGAAAACTACGATTTCCTTAGTTCCCCCTTACAGAGGCCTCATTCTATTGGTTATCTGTGTAAATGAAAAATTATTTTTCTGCTCCGTAGTTTCCAAGCTACTTCAACTAAACTAACTGAAAATTAACGACAGAACATCCATACGTATGAGTTATGAGTCAATTTACGTGTTCTGCAAAAAAAAAAAAAAAAAAAAAAATTGATTTCAACCTTCGGTTACGTTTGGCAACACTGTGTGTTTCCTAGTGTGTTTTAATCGTTGCTTCCTAGTTTAAAAATATATATGCATGAACAAGGTTACATTTTGGTATAACCATTATTTGTGTATTGCTTTAGGTTCGAAAGTTCTACTAAAGCATTGTATATTGGACACCCTGTAGAAGCATTTAGAACTACAACAAACTTTAAAAAAAAAAAACTGACCTCTGGTAATGTTCGTCCATCTTTTTCTCGTACTATATATTTGTGTTATTAATTTCCGTTGTAATACACGAGAGTAGCGAGTGAATAGTCCTCTGAATGCCAACGGTAGTCGTTGCACGTATGAGCGTGGTTTAAGAAGAAAAAAATGAAACACAGAATATAATTAAAACGTACGTGTAGGACAAGTATTGTAACAAAATCACACATGTGAGTGCTTTTAGTAGCAGAAAGCTTTTTCCTATATATTTTACTATTACCCGTTTATCGTTGTCGCTAGTATTCAGTACGAGTGCCATCTATCTCTTCCGTTAAACTCGTTATTTTTCGTTAATTCTTTTTTTTTTTTTTTGCTTTATTCTTTCTCGTTCCTTTTTGTTACTATTTTTTTAAAAATAGCTCTTCTTTTTAAATTGTAAATTGAACATCATTCAGCGCGAGACAAGTCTATGTTTTAAAGCTTTGTTTCCACACTATAATTGACACTGGTTTAATTGCGGTTGATAGGGTAAAAAAAAAAAAAAAAAGTACTGGCTGGCGAAAAATAGAAATAAAGGCAAAAACGATGGCACTAAAAAACGTTTCGTGTGTCCGTCGGTAGAGGCGCTGATGAACTAATGTCTGATTCTAGTATATTGGCCAGGAGAGAAAAGCAGCTACCACGATTGTGTTTTCCTTCTAGATCTTTTTTTCTTTCCTTTTAAAA
Organism: Thermobia domestica; assembly: GCF_964235325.1. NCBI lineage: Eukaryota > Metazoa > Arthropoda > Insecta > Zygentoma > Lepismatidae > Thermobia > Thermobia domestica. Next base: position 76,770,398 of record NC_137454.1, on the reverse strand, counting down.
GCTCATGAAGAGCTCTGGCCGGTCAGAGTGCTTTTAGTTGGAAGACATGCAGCCAGGAAATCTGTTCCATTGTTGTATTATTTCTGGGTATTACACAGAAAATCGTTATGACTTACAGTATCAGCATTTACATAGCAGGACCGTATCCACAGGGGGCATGGGGCGCCGACCCTCTAAATTTTTACTGGACCCCTAAAATTCTCACGGTAGGCTTGCAAATGAATTATAATATGGTTGGATAGAGCCTCCCTAACTTCTACTGCTCCCCCTCCTAAGTGTTTGAGCTGGCTACGAGCCTGTTATACAGGGTGAACCGAATAACCGCCCAGGGGCTTGCGCATGGAAGACCTCGCGCTTTAGAGTACTATTCTTCTCTAAAATATTTGTACACAAAAGATTGTGCGACAATCAATAAAATTCTAAGACTTAGAAAATGTAAGATTACACCTCTATAAGCAGCCCATCTGTAAGACACCAACATATGCACCATGAATAAAAATACTGCTTCCATCTAAATATTCTGTAGGCAACATTGTCCTTCAATTTATCTCTTATCACAGTGAGCTGAAATCCCAAAAAGCTTGTCAAAAGTTTAAAAAAAAATCGATTTGCAAATTTTTAGATCTTGGATCCAGGTCCGTATCCACGGGGTCTATGGCGCCGGGTCCCCCTAAATTTTTACTGACCTCCTAAAATTTTCACGTAGGCTTGCAAATGAACTATAATATGGTGACGACTGACCTATAATATGGTTTGCCCCCCCCCCAACTTATTTCGGGACTCCCTACATTTTTGGGCTGGCTACTGCCCTGCTTGGGGTCGTATAGTAGAATGTTTGAAATATCAAGTTTCGTTAAAACATTTCTCCCTTTGTTAGACCTGCGGAGCAGACGTCATTTGAAAAGTGTCATTTGACCGGTTCGGACGTAGTGAACATGAACGTGAGGGAAAAAAAAACTTTAATTTAAAATATCATAACTTTGTTCATTTTAAACATTTTTTAAATTTCCAAATTGGATAAAATAGATGAAAGTATATAGGATTGACATTTAAATGTTTTAAGCTGAGAAGACAATTGAAGTTACCACAAATTATCATTAAAATTAACGAAGAATAAAGACAAAGTAAGAAAAAAGTAGATAAATACAGAAAAAACAGTTATGAATTCGGACTTTCGAAACGTGGGCATGGAGTAAAAAGAAGAGAATTAGCTAAGTTGAACAGGAAACGAATGGGGTGTTAGAAATAGTAGCAGTAGGGAAGGAAAGAAGAATTTTAGATATAATTAAGAGGAGTAAGAGGAACTGATTGGAACATTGGCTTAGAAGGAACTGTATTATGAGGGAATTGCTAGAGGGTATGGTGGAAGGAAAGAGAGAGAGGGAACGAAGGAGACTAGTTGAAGGAAGGTATTAAAACAGAAAATTGCTACACCAAGACGAAGAGACTAGCTGAGAACCAAAATACATCAATCGAAGCTTCTCAGTTGCAACAAGTGACCAGCCATTAATTACAATAGCCATGATGATGATGATGATGATATGTTTAGCAATATTGTCCAAAAAAAAGAGAAATAAAATAAAATAATAATGATTTTAATCAAACCTCTTAATATTTTAGAATAATTTGAGTGAAAACTGAAAACGACTCAACTGTCTATGTCTTTTTGTGTTTATATAAATACTTTTGACCTACATGTATATTAGAAATGCAAAATAACAGCATCACACTCCAAGTTATTTGAAATAACTGTACAAAATCACTCTTACTTGTGAATATGTATTATTTATTGTTGTATAATGTTAATCTTCGATGTGCCGTATACCTAAGGATTCTAAAAGTTATATTGATAAACAATTATTCAACATATAAGCATCGGCCATGATTTCAAGCTTCCGGTCACACGCACTAAGTTTTTTTCAATGTCATGAAAATGTTTTTTTCGGTATTAATATTATGAGCACACATTAAAAATTTCCAACGGATACTTGTCCCTCGGAGTCAAGGTCATATCCATGTAGTCGGCACATGTGGTTTACGGAATTTATCGATGTTCAATACTACATTTCTCTTTAGTTTTGGAAGAAGAACACCATTAATATGTTTTGAAAAGAAATGAAATATCTAGTTTAACGTCACACGATTATAAACCGAGGCTAAGGGAGACGGTGACGATGAAAAATCAAAGAAATTGTGAAATGAAGAAAGTAAGAGGAAACAGGAAAATCCCGAGAAAACTCATTCACATGGTGTTTGTCCGCCAAAAAGCTTACATTATGCAAGTTGCGATTGATCTAGGGGCCCTACGCACCACAGGTGAACGCTATACCACTGAGTCGCTACATGTGCAAGACTCTTGCGCAAGAGTCTTGGTCTTGGTCTTGGTCTTGGTCTTGCACCCCTTAGTCTTGATCTTGGTCTTGCACCGGGATTCATGGTCTTGGTCTTGCATGCAAGACTCTTGCACAAACTGCACGACCAAGACTCTTCTGCTTATTACTAATTACTAGTAATTTGAAACTATAGCAATAATAAATATATGTGTTACTTTGTTATATTGCAGTTTACTTCATAACCATTTTGAATGTTGAAATTCTGACTTTATAATTGTTATTAGCGACCTCAAAAATATAACAAAATCAATTTTCAACCTATTTAGAGAAGTTTTAAAACATTTTGCCTACCATATTGGATCCACCATGTTGAATATTTAAGTTATCATCGTTATCAGCGATCTCAAAAACTTGATGAAACTAGTTTTCAGTCTATTTGGAGATTTTTTTAAAAAAAATGTTTGTCCGTCATATTGGATCTGCCATTTTGAATTTTTCATTTCAGCGGCCTCATAGGTCTAACTATAATAAGCGACATCGAATACCTATAGATTCATAATATCATGCAAATTGAACAATGTTTTCATATTTTGACCATCTGTTTGGGATTTCAGTCCACTGTAAGTATTATTCCTGTAGATTAATGGCAATCAGGTAAGTGGTCTGTGACGTCATTAACGCTCGTTCTTTAACTCCACGGAGGCATTGAGGTCAAATCAGAACATTCAACTGCCTGAAGAATCTTGTACCAGGTTCAAAATGAAGTATTACTATTCAATGGAGAAATTATTATGTCAAAATGATTGTACTACGCAAAGGATTTGAACAGTGTAAGCCCTTCGGCGTTTCTTGGCTAAGATCGTTGGGAAGATCTTTATGCACTACATTCTCAATTTTCGTAAACTGTGACCCGTTTAGTTGAGGCAGCCAGGATTAGCTGTATGTTTTAGAGAGGCTATTAACCATTACTATTTTTAGCTTCACTAAAATTAGCATTCAGTGGTCATAGAAAAAAATTCAACCTTGATTTTAGCGGTAATTTATTTTGAATTTACTCAAATAGATTTGATGCAGCTTTACTCAGATTAATGATCGCTATTTCAGGAAAAAAGTTCAAAATGAGTTTATAAAACTCAAGTTAAGTAAAAGTAAAAATTTAGCAAAAAGTGATAAAAAAAAGTGAATTTATGAAATGAATGTTTAAAATGAATTTATAAAACTCGTGGTAAGTAAAAGTAAAAATTTAGCAAAAGTTGTTTAAAAAATGAATTTATAAAACTCTTGGTAAAAAAGATAAAAATTTAGCGAAAGTTGTTTTTTAAAAAAGGAATTTATTTATACGAAGTTCAAAATGCATTTAGACTCTATAACTCATTTTTATAACACATGATAAGTAAAGTAAAAGTTTACCAAAAGCTGTTTTCAAAAAATGAACTTAGAAAATGAATGTTCAAAATGAATTTATAAAACATGGTTTAAAAAATGAATTTGCTGTTATTTTTTACCGATTATGGTGTGTCATTTTGTTTGTTACAATGAGAGAAAAGCATTTTTAAAAACGTCTTCGAGTTTGTTCATCATTTTTGGTTTGTTTTAATGATTTTGTTCACGATTCAGGATTCAGATAGAGCCAAGAAGTTCTTCAACATTAGACTAGGAATCGACTCCGGGAGTCGTGATTTTCGACCAATAAATATAAGTGGAGAATCATTACGGACAAAAGCTACGACGGGAAAACAGCATGATGGGCAAAAATCACGCAACCTACGAAAATCAATAAGGTAGCGACTGTATACTCAAAATGAAGATATTTTATTCTCTCTTTCTTTCATTCTCTCTTTCCCTCTCTCTCTCTCTCTCTCTCTCTCTCTCTCTTTGTGTGTGTGTGTGTGTGTGTGTGTATGTGTGTCTGAAATGTTTTTAAAATTGAGTCTAAACATTTAACTGTCGTGACTGATGACTTTGTTACTAATCCAGCTATCTTGGAAATGAAATGAAATGAAATCTACAAGTTTTACGTCCTACGATTATGCCGGCTAGGTTAAAGGAGACGATGATGATGAGAAATGAAGGAAACTGTGTAATGAAGAAATTTGGGAGGTAACTGGAAAACCCCGCACACGGTGTTTGTCCACCACAAAACTCACTTGGCGCGAGCTTGGATCGAAGCAAGGACTCCAAGCACCAGAGGTGAATACTCTACCGCCGAGCTACTACGGCCCCAACTCTTGGATTGGAATTAAGACCTCTTTAATATTAAGAGATTAAAATAAGAGGGTATCCATATGTAAACACATGTTACCTCTTTCAAGATAATTCTTTCCACAGTGCAATAGAGATGAAAGAGCTCGTTAAACACTGGACTTCTTGGAGAAAAAAGTTTTCCTCTAATTTTGGGTTTTATTTTTTAAAAAATCAATTTTAATCAAGAAATAACAGTACTTTTTATCTCTCCCCCCCTTATAACATGGTGGATGCAATGGGTTTTCTTGTTCAAATAAATTTCAGAGCTATTAGATAGTGATTGACGACAAATAAATAAATAAATAAATAGCAAAAAGTTAAATAGTGTTATACCAATAATTATTCTGAAAATGTAGTCGTTAGATGCAGGCGTGGGCCCAAATTTTTTTATAGAGGGTCTAAATGTTTTGGGGGGTCCAATACTACAAGATAATCAGGCCTGTAGCCAGCCCAAAAATGTAGGGGGGGGGTCGGCTGAAGTTAGGGGGGCCCGATGCAACCATATTATAGTTCATCACCATATTATAGTTCATTTGCCAGTCTACCGTGAAAATTTTAGGGGGCCAGCTAAAATTTAGGCCCCCCTACACCCCCTGGATACGGGCCTGAAGATACTACGTCTATGTATAAATAATATTGAACCAGCGTTATTTTGCACTCAGGAAGATGATAAAGAATTGTTACGCACTGTCACCTATATTCTCAGAAAAACTGTAGAACTAGATTACATTTATAAAAATAAAAAAAAAGAGAGGGAGAGTACAGAATAAAGCATAAAATCAAATTTTTATACTACATTAATCATTTCTCCGCTAAACTAGTATAGTTTTACTAGAAAAGTGTACAAAGCTATGTCGAATTGCGAAGATTTTTTTTTTTTTTTTTTTTTTTGGTATGTATGTAGTAAGGCGTACCCGCTGGATCCCCTCAATGGGTGCACCCCTAGTTAGATCGCATGGCACAAAATTATCTTTCACAATTTATGTAAAAACTAAAACTTCAGGCAGTAACATGTTTCCGGAGCCTAAAACTTATTTTATGTAAGAGCATACGAGCGAAACGTCTCTCTACATGTCTTTAATGTAACATCTATAATATAATACTGAGACCGTTAAACTTCAAACGAGAGAATCTTAAAGATGCTGTCCACGACTTTTCTGTTTCAAACATATTGACAGGATTTAACAATAAAGAAAGAAGAAATTCTGAAATAATGAACTTTTACTACCGTGTTCAGCTAACATCATACCCAAATTATAACTGTTTATGATATTAGTTCTGTAAATTTAACTCATATCTGGTTCTAACAGAAAATTAGAAATCTTATCATAAGGTATTTTCCGAATGGGGCACGAGATGTAAGAGAAATTTTATACTAAAATAAAAATGTTTTTTGTATCTGTTTCTTGGTTGTTCTTTTTTTTTAATTGCCTGCCAGTTTGAATTTACATAACCAATAAAACACATATGACAAGGTATATAATTTTCAGGCACTGGATGAGGTGATTAGGCAAAAAAAAAAAAAAAACACCTGTGATATGCTAGTTTGCATAACGTTCACTTCCTGGCATCCAATGTCATTTTAGTTTGGAAGCCAATCAAGATAGGTATCCCCAAACACAACATACGACTTACAATACAGAAAAAGGAAATTAGTACTTGAATAATAAACTTAAGAAAAGCCGAAATGCCAAAATGTGAAAAAATTCCGTTCTTCTCCCAAAGATGCCGGCTTTTTATTGAGAAAGAAACCTCCAACCCAAAGAAGCATTTTTTTAAAATCTTTGTAATGCATTGATTAACACAATTTAGATAGTTACACTATCGCATGATTCAAAGAAATTATCTATTTCTTCTTTTTCATTTTTTGTTAAGTTCCTGCGTTACCCTCCCTCCCCTTCTTTCTAATCAACAGGCAACTAGATACAAGTACACGCCTTTTGCACACATTTCACACACATATATACGGTACGTATATGGACCACACAAGGGAGAGAAAATGGGTTCTTAGCTCTGTTAGTGGTCTTAGCAGAAGAGCATTTGAGGGTGATTCAAATCGGATGGGGTTAAACTTTTATAGAAAAGTACGAAAAAAAATAGAAGGGTATCTCGGAGAATTGAGAATCTTTGGCTATATATACAACGGGACGTGGGGCTTCCGCAGGCGTTGTGCGGTTAGCAACTGCTAACAGTGAGTGAAGAAAGGTGATTTCTACTTTCTTGGCTTAGCTTTTTTTTTTTTTTTTTTTTTGTAATTCCAGAAGGGATCAAAGGATGGGAAGTGAGAATTCAGTGGCGTATGGTGGGTGGGTGAGAGGAAAGAGTAGTAGTGGCAGTGGTAGAAAATAAAAAAAAGCAAAAGGAACGTGATAGAGGAAAAAATAGTTAGTGGTTTTAAACGAAAGAAATAAGGGGTGGAGAATCAGCAGAGGAGTAGATGAGCCAATCAGAGTTGAGGGATTGTCTTTGATGATTGTGGACACCAAACACGGTTGAAGCATCAGCTTGGATCCCCCGGACACTGGGCAGCCGGAGGGGCAACATAGGCTGCCCATTTGCTCGGATCCAGCCTGTCTGTCCACCTATCCATCTGTTTTGTGAGAGTGAATTGCATTTCTATGCCTTTCGCAAGCTATCTCTAATTTCACTTTTGCCCCCACCTCTTTGACCCTTCTTTCTCTCCCGTCACTTAACACCTCCAAATGGAGATGTTCATATCAATGTAACACATTAGAGTTCGTTACTCTAATAAGATAGGGTGTTTCAAAAGTAATGAACTACTTTTCATCAGTATTTTAGTCAATCGCTAACTCGGTCTCATATATTTAGAAATAATATTACTGAAAGAGATAAAGAATTAGAATATAATCAATGGCAGTTCTTGAAGGAAATCACAATGGTAAAATTTTAAATTTGATTACTACAAGCTACCACTGAATACCATACTTAATTGATTGATGCACTTACATAGATATGATTATATGAAATAGGATTCGAAAGAAATTATATCCATTTAGGTCAAAATAATTTGTTATTACACATAGACAAGTTTTATCTATCCTTAAAGAGTTCCTTCTCCATTACATTTTGTTTGTTCGTTAAAATATATAGTCCCCTTTCACGCCTAAGCCATGTGAGACGTAGACCTACAATTTAAGGTGGAGCCCAAACCACCGTAATATATTCAATGATTACCTACTGCGGATTGAACCGGGAACCGCGTATACAAAAGTCATGTGAACTAGCCACAAGACAAGGAGGGAGAATTTTCTTCCTCTTGACCAAATCCTAACTCCATCCCAATATACAGATATACAGTCAAACTTATGATATCTTAAAGTGCTTTTCGGGGCCGTGTGGCTCAGTGTAAAAGTTCACTTCTGATGTTCGGAATCCCTGATTCGATCTCACCTCGTGCCAAGTGGGTTTCTTTGGGAATCACTTGTGTCCTCCCACTTTTCATTCCACCATTTTCTTCATTATCATCTGTACATAATCGTTACTCATTTAATTTCATTTGAAGTGCTTTCGGATCATAGAAACGTAGCGACATTGGAAATAAATACTGTTTTTTATTTATCATTAGAACAAATCAGACTATATAGCAAACAAAGCCATCTTTACAAGTTAGTGATACTATTATTCTTACTAGTACTACTACTACTATTAAAACTATTGTCTGTTCCGTCTTACTTCTGAATAACCATAAATAAAGCAGTGTATAACTAAAGCACGTTGATTGTCAGCTGATTTGCTGATGCGTGCACTTTTGCTCAAAATAGTTCATTACAATTACAATTTTACTACGAAATAATTACATAAAACTAAGAAACTATAAATAGAAACAATATCAAATACTAGGTATATGCCGTTTTATATATATCACGTATTAGTACCACAATATAGGACACTTACTGAAATAATTGCTTAAAAATATTGCGTTTTTAATGTTCAATTTCAAGTGCATGATCCAGTGTCCGGCAAAAATTATATTTCCACTTATATGGAATTTGTTCTTTTCGTTTCCGATAAAAGATGACCACACGATTAAGTCTAGAGGAACGTAAGAAGATTGCGACGTGGATGGAAATGTATCAGTCACCAACAGTAGTGAGAAACGAATTTATAATAGAAGCGACAGGAACTGTTTCCTGTCCTATGAGCGACCGATTCATTTACATTATGATGGAAGATGATATGATAAAATATGTTCGCATCTGGTGGTATTAGCCTTCGAACAACCTTACTATGAAAAATGTACGTACCAGCGATACTGTTCGTCAAATATATTTTCTCTCTACTATGAGTGCAAAAAAACTTTATCTTAATTTTGAGCTAGATTTGTCATAAAATATATCGAATAACTTAACGAGACAACACGAATACTTCCATGAAAAGTATATTCCTAAGTAATTAATTATTAAAAATCCAATTGTAATATCCCTTTCGTTCAAAAAATCTACTTTCTGTACTTAATTTAATTTAAACTAATTACTCACTAAACAAAGCAATATATTTTATTTTGGAAAACTTAACCGAGTAACAGTTTCGTCAATTATATACATTTTAGACTTCCTAAGACGTTATGAATAGAAATAGGAAAACATTTCAATAATGAAAGACAGCTTTTGTGATCCGTTACATCGGTTGGCTATTCCCAACTAATCGCACCAATTACAATGCAGTGCACTTGGAACAATCTGAAAGGTAAGCAAACTCTTTCAATTACCCCCTCCCCTCTGTTGTAAGCTACCAAAACGTAAAATAATTGCTTAATTCACCTCCCCCCTTATTTGACTTATACATAAAAGTTTGTCGTATAGCATTAGGTATTCTGCCTTTCGGCAGGTCCTGGGACTAATGAGATTTTTTTTTTTTTTTTAATTTTTGATTTGGCCTGGAAATGTTTCTTCCACTTTTGTCGATCTTCAGCTTCCTCTTTTAACTTCCAATATTTTCTCCTACCTTTAAAATCATCGATCAGCTGTGTTCTTCTTCTTCCTATTCCTCACTTCCCTTGCATCTTTCCTTCTATGGCGGTGTGAAGAAGACAATTTCTTCTCAAGATGTGTCCAATTCAATTGGCCTTTCTACGAAGAATAGTGGCTAGAAGTGACCTCTTCTCTCCTATCCGTTTTAAAACATCTTCGTTTGTTGCTCTTTCTGTCCATTTTATCTTCTCAATCTTCCTCCAACACCACATTTCGAAGCTCTCTAAATATTTCTTCTCTAACTTCCGTAATGTCCAAGTCTCTGAACCATACAGTCCAATGCTCCATATATAGCACTTGACCAACTTCTTCTTAAGTCCAATATTTAGCCTGCTAGTTAAGAGTGATCTTTTCTTGTTGAATGCTTCTTTAGCTATGGCAATTCTTGACCTGATCTCTTTGGTGCAGTAAGCGTCTCTCGTCAAAATACTTAAAATTATCGACCTCTTCAAGTTCTCTTTGTTCTTCTCTGATATGCAAGGGCGTGTTTCCACGGGATATTCTCATGACTTTCGACTTTTCGATGTTAATTTCCATTCCATACAATTTTCCAGTGTCAACTATTTTGTCAATCATCTCCTGTAGTCCCCCTTCGGTTTTAGCTATTATAACCTTATCATCTGCATACCTGATCTTGTTAATGATCTGTCCTCCAATCTTGAAGGAATCCCTGCCCAAAACAGTAATCCCCGGTGTGGTTAAGATACGAAAGAGGAATCTTTTATATGAGTTCTGCACTATGATTTGAACTTCAAACCACATCACATCCAAATTGTGCAAGTAATTCTGTCGAAGATAAATTTGCCTGCGGAAAAATATAAGAGTTTTAGTGCAAATGATACGAATCAATCCTTCTATTTGTTTTTCTTTCTTTTTCCTTATAAGTCAGTATCTCATGTGAGTGGTCTTGAACTGAAGGAACACATACGGATTCTCATACGGTAAACGTCAAGGGTGCCAATCACGGGGGAGGCGGGCCCCCAATTCTCGTGTGGGCTCCCATGTATTTTTATGAATATGTATTTTATATGTATTTTTATTGTTATATGTAGTTTTATGAATATACAATATTTGGCATAATTCGAATTTAATTTGTCTTAAAATCCTCATATAAGCCTTGTTAGATCCTTGTCTGCTCCCTCGTCCCCCAAAGTTACAGAGAAATCGGCGCCCTTGGTAAATGTACGTGTGCTGCTGGAAAGAGTAAATCCATATTTATTAATTTATTTTTTTGGATTTGATTTCATTTGATTGTGTTGAGTTTAGCGTCCCGTTCAGCAGCGAGGCTATGTGAGACTGGACCTACAACTTAACGTGAGGATGCGAACCACATGAGCTCTTGCCAGGAATCGAAAAGTCGCCAACTGTAAAAGATGATTTTGAGTTTATTAAATACCCATGCGTTTTAAGCTCTTCCATATAATAAGTAGCAATATTTTCTAGCCGAACTCTGAGTAGCCTAGTGCTTATACCTAAGAGAGAGAAAGAAAGCAAGAAAACCTTCAGTCGCTGCCCTTTTAAAATCTTTGGATAACTGCCATTGCAGAAAAGAAAGAAAAACATAACTCAGATTGCTGAGAAGAGAATTATTTACCTTCAGGGATTTAATTTTGGCTGTTTAGATTCCTGTAATCTCGTAATTAGCATAATATAAAAAAGTATTTTAATTATTTCAATATGAAAGAATTTAAAGTAAAAATAACATCTGGTTCACCTGCAGAGCTTCGAGACTAATTATTTACACTTGTTTGTTTATGTGTTTATGTTATATTTTGCACAAAAGAATGCAATGCATATTTATACGCATTTCTTCCTTTAAATAAACTGTTAATTTTCATTATCCTCATCATTAGAAAAGATTTTAATGTGAAATAATTACGAATATATTCGAAACATTTGCATTTGACGTTAAGTGTAAGAGATGATGCTCTAATGTTTTCTTACATGGAATGTAATAATAGTCTGATTGTTTAGCAGGGACATCAAATAACAATCAGGGATATTGTTGCTATTAGTAGACCATACTATCCTCTATACTATTATTAGACTTTTGAATGCATTTTTCGTGTTGTTGTTATGAGCTGTGACAATTTAAAAAGAACATTTATTTATTTATTTATTTATTTAAATATCTTATTTCTATTTATATTTCGATAATCTATGAGCAAACAGGAAAAGGAATCTTGCAACCTCCCGTCCAGTGTTTCTTCCAGGCCTGATTTTGGGGGGGCACTGCCTCTCCCCCGAGCTCTGAGAGGGGCCTCCCCGGAGCAGACCAAAATAATAGTCTATAATATAATAATAAATAGAATAGTATCAGTAGTGCCTCCCTGGAATACTAAGTGTGCCCCCCCCGGAATATTGTCTCTGAAAGAAACACTGCTCCCGTCTCGGAATTACTTTACAGGCTCTAGTGTTTCCAGAAGACTAGACGAAACAGAATTATCGTGAAGAGATACGAGCAGTATTTTAAGTTTTTGTTAAGAAAATTTCCCTCAATTGATATAAAATTTTCCCTTTTCTTATCACATTTTCCCTAGTTTGAGTGTCCAATTCCTATGACAGACGGTAAGTGATAAGATTAATTCAGCTATATTAAAAGTAATGTCAACTACGTTTGTTTTGTTCATTTGTTTTCGCCTCTATTTTTTTAAACTTTATCCTTCTCTTTTTATTTTTTAAAAAACAAAAATAGACAAATACACACAGCCAAGAAACTGCAAACTATGCTACTTTGAACAGACACACATTACACACTTTTGCTTTTGTATTGATTTATTTCTGAATAACAGAAAAATTTAAGCATTTATGTTGGTCAATCAATTAACGAGAGAATTTCCCTAGATTTTCACGTGTTATCGAAAAAGATCCCTTTTCCCCTTTTTGCTAAATTTGCCTACGAAATTTCCCTAAATTATGGAAATTTTCCTCAAACTACGAACACCGGACACGAGACGAGACTGAGCTCTTGTAATACAGTTGAACAACGATAACTTGATCTCCTTGATAACTTGATTTTTTACATTACTTTGAACTTTCGGTAACACCCAATGTTAAAATAACCTCTCTAACTCGAATGTTAAAAAAATTACAACCTCAATAGGTCGAATTTTAAGGGTTTCATAATCATATTTTAAAACCACGGTATTTCAAATTTTCGTATCTGTGAACCCCTACGAGTCGAACTTTACCTCTATAAGTTGAATTTTTCTTGATGCGAAGTCGAAAACTCAAAGCTATACTTCTACGCTTTTAAGTAATTGTCATAGATTACCAATTACCATACCTCTATGCTAGTCCAGTCATTGTTGGTAATGCGTACTGTAATTGTGTTTTATTCATGTCTAGACTGACAGCTCCCCCGAGACCTGTTTCTAGGTCAATAACTCAACTCTCCTTCTTCCTGAGAACTTTGAGAACTTCGAATTATAGAGGTTGAACGAATAAAACTTCGAATTATAGAGACTGAACGAATAAAACTTCGAATTATAGAGGTTGAACGAATAAAACTTCGAATTATAGAGGTTGAACGAATAAAACTTCGAGTTATAGAGGTTGAACGAATAAAACTTCGAATTATAGAGGTTGAACGAATAAAACTTCGAATTATAGAGACTGAACGAATAAAACTTCGAATTATAGAGGTTGAACGAATAAAACTTCGAATTATAGAGGTTGAACGAATAAAACTTCGAATTATAGAGGTTGAACGAATAAAACTTCGAATTATAGAAGTTGAACGAATAAAACTTCGAATTATAGAGGTTGAACGAATAAAACTTCGAGTTGTAGAGGTTGAACGAATAAAACTTCGAGTTATAGAGGTTATATAGTCACTTTTCATGAGGAACGCAGAACCTCGTTATCTCGAATTTTTGTTGTGGCCAACTTGATACCTCGAATCTTTATTACTCGAGAAACTTGATAACTCGATTTTTATCTACTCCCTTCAGCTTCGAGTAATCGAGGTCCTGCTGTATAACCATATTTTTTCAAGAGAAGAGTCAGCGCTTTCACGACACCTTATTTTCCAGACGAGACTGCTCCGAATCTCGTCTCGTGGGTAACAAATACTATAAATGAATAGATAACCTATTCCAGCAGACCGAAGACTATCAACTGCATCAAATTGACAACGAACGATACTGTTTGTTAGTCAAAAAAATCGTTTTTTTTTTATTTCTCGAAAACTACGCATCCTCAAGCATGTCATTTTATTGAGCTCAATTTGATCTATGTTTCATTTTTGAATAAAAATTATAGTATAATAGAATTTAAAATTTAGATTTAATCATAATTATGTTGGTGACTATTGTACAGTTGAGATCTGAATGTTATCATTTCTTTAACTCATATTACGAGGGTGATTCAGAGAGTAATGCTTCCAAAGGGATACTTTTATTTGTGTTTAACAGATAGCACCAACACAGGTATCAGTGGAAAGCTTGAAATGTCAGCTACACAATGTGGCATAATTTTTCAACATAGTCCCCGGATCTTGCGCCAACGCGAAACAAGGTTTTTCGTGCCGTCGGCGAAGAATTGCGGTGGCTGCTGGCAACATAATTGCCTAACTGTTGCTTCTACCTCCGCGTCACAACTGTAGCGTTGGCGTTTAAGTTTGTGGAAGAGCCAAAAGTCTCAGAGCGCAAGATCCGGACTATAGGCAGGATGAGGCAGAATGTCAATAACACTTTTCCAGCAGATGGGACAACTTTAAATTTTTTAGCGCAGGAGACGACGTGTGGCGGTACTCCATCGGCTGACGCTTCGTTTCGGGGTCGCAATGGTGTATCCACGACTCGTTCCTGGCGATGAATGTTCCTGGGAGCACAACCTTCCGCAATCAGAAATTCAATGACAGCCCGCTGTTTCAACCAGATGTCACCACTGGATACTATGAATTGCTCCATTACTCTGGAACGATAAGAGATAGGAAGATGAAACAAGTGACATTTTATAGCTTAAACATCAATGCATTAATCATAAACAGTTCAGAATGTTTGCAGTACTATTGGCCAAGTAGTGGGCTTGGAGGCATTACTTTCTTCTCTTCTAGTAATTCTTTTTAATTTTACCAAACAAATCTTAAGATGAGTTGAGTTGATTTTGAGTTTAACGTCCCGTTCAGCAGCGAGGCTATATGAGACGTGGACCTACTGATTAACGTGGAATCCGAACCACATGAGCTCTCGCCGGGAATCGAACCTGGGCCTCCCACGCGAAAGGAGCGTACAAATCTTAAGATGAATTCCTGTTATTTACGTTTTCATACATAATGTGCATGCAGGAACAGAGTTACCACTAGGGCCAGGCGTAGGGTTGCATAGGGATGAAAACTTAATAAACAAGACGAAAAAATGCCGAAGTTGAGTAATAATAATGATAATAATATCATGATTAAAGTAAGAAAAAACGCCCTTCAAGTAATAATTCCTGCAATAGTTTTTGGCTTCAAACATTGGTGTTCAAAGTGGAGTCAAATTTTAACGTTGTATTTCCACTAGATAGTTGCATAGGGTTGGACCCGTAATACTATTCTGCTGGTGCTCGGTCCCTCCACCCTCAGCGCTTCTCCGCATATGAGCTTCACAATGTCCTATCACTAAACCAAAGGTTCATTAAAATTTATACAAATCCATTGAAATAAAGGTGTGTATAAAATAAGTTTATTCATTTTCCCATACGCGGTGTTTGAACATAAATATACAAAAACAATTAACAAAACACTGTTTTAGACTCAGCAGTATCTTTTATGTTCTAAACGACAAGTTTTGTAGCTTTGCTTGTTTAGACTTTTAAAATTCCTTGTAAGGAAAACATGTAGCTTATCACACCTGTAATTCTGACTGGTTTATATGCTGATATATCTTGTATTTACCTATCAGTATAATGCTTTGACACGCACAGACGCAAACAACAAGCGAGAAAGAAAATTATTATATTTAGTGAGAAAACAATGAGAGAGGAGAAAATCATATTTGTTACAATTAGTGGTTGGCACAGAAACCGGTTTTTGAGAATTTTCAGAAAACCGGTTGCTTTTTTTGCAAAATTGGTTCTATTTCTGACCAGAATAGTGTTTCGCTGTTCTCCAGAAACCGATTCCCTTTCCACAGAAATAGTTCTATGTGTTTTTCAAAAGTTTACACCGAAACCAGTTTCGGTGAAAATCGAACCGTTTTTGAAGAACACCGAAACCGGTTTTTGGAGAAAACCGAAACCGGTTTTAGTGAAAAAGACGAACCGATTTTGAAAAAAAACGAAATGGCGGTTTTTCGGATTTCGGTTTTTCTAGAAACCGGTTTCCGGTTTTTATGTTTTGAAAACCGGTTTTGCCCATCCCTAGTTACAATTATGTTTATAGCCTTACACATATCCCGCATTTGTAGTAGACATTTTGCCATTTCTGGCTCTTACCAGCTCACCACGGGTCATGGGTGTCCCCGAATCGTAAGGTCACTCCAGGTCAGGGGTCTGTCCAGATCGGTGGGTCTGACTGTCTCTGGGTCTTCCGGATCATAAGTCACGAAATTCGTGACCAATTACATAGCTGAATTACGCACTTCATGTAAAATGAAATCATATTGTATTGTATAGAAACTTCGGTTGCTTGTAGGAAACGTTGGTGAAGATCCAAATTAGGAAAGCGTGGTAAAATCAACGAGCATCTTGTTATTAAAAGAAAATGTTTGTACAGTACGTACAAGATGCAGAACGAAAAGTGGGGAACAATGTTTGTTAAGGGTTTGTTGGGTATTTTGTAAGTTTGTTACATAAATTCACTCCGAGAAGAAAGAGCAAGAGAAAATCTACTTGTATAAGTTCATGAGAGAGAGAAGTTTTGCCAAGTCCATCTTTAGCTTGGCTGCGCCTTAAGCCCTTCCTTTCGTAACGCGCCGAAAGCAATGTCCAAAACTAAGCGAAATCTCTCTCTCCCTCCATTTTTTTTCAGTGAAGAAGGGAATGATGGGAAATATAGAGTAGGACTGCGAGAGTTGGTAAGCTTAATTCCTAAGTACTTCTAGCTACATGCTTCTGAAGTACGACAATTGCTTTGTGAAGCTAGCGTAAAATTTGAAGCTCTAAATCTCCAAGCTCCTGCGCAGATTTCGTGTATCTTCTTCTTTTTTTCTTTCTTTCTTTCTTGTGTTTCCCATCCCATTCCCATATTCTAAAAGAAGATGTAGAAATGAAGACTTCTTCCAGTTGTTCAACTCAATTGTTTTATACAAAGTTGTGGAAACAGTTTTAAGAACGATTGCGTAAGTTCTCTTTCCTCTATAATTGTTCTGCAGTTGTAGGGAATTCTGTGACATTTTTCAAAGGGAAAAGTATTAACTTAAACCAGAGTTTCCATTTTACCAAAATTAAATTGTTTTAGTGTCTTCCGGTTTGTTCGTGAAAAACCGTGAACGGATTCTGGTTAATCAGGAATAGTATTCAGAAAAAAATCGATTTTTATTGTATATACAATATTACTAACGTTTAACCTCCCCCCCCACCTAATTTTGTTCTACTTTAATGTCCCACGATTACGCACCGAGACTAACGGAAACGATTATGATGAGATGGACGATAATGATGGAATGGTGAAAGTGTGAGGAAACGGGAGAATCCACACATACGGTGTTTGTCCACCACTGAAACCACTTGGCAAGAGGAAGGATCAAACCCGGGACCCCACTCACCAAAGATGAGCGCCCTACAACTAGCCACCGAGATCCATAAAAATAAAATACTACTGTTACTACTAATACTATAAAATAATAATAATAATAATAATAATAATAATAATAATAATAATAATAATAATAATAATAATAATAATAATAATAATAATAATAATAATAATAATAATGGTCAAAAGTTGAGACAAAGTAATTGATAAATCTTTAAATGGATTTTTAAACAATATGATGTAAGTGAGTGTAAATCCACATGCGTAGTTTTCAAAAAATCGAGGAAAAATCAATTTTTGGATCAAATTATCTAATATATTTCAATAAAAAAATTTTTTGTACGTCTTATATCTGGAGAACCACATATAATGTAGCCAAATCCAAACTATCAATTAACTCAGTATAATGTACTTGTTTCGTAGAAAATACAAAAACTACATTTAAGGGCCGTTGGGTCCTGGCCCCTGATCCTGGCCAAGATCTCAATCTTTTAATCCATTTTCTTGATCATTCCTAAAATTTTTGTTTAGCGATAAAACGTGTGTTGTTTGTTGCGGAAGTTTATATGGTTTGGATCCTATGTTAAGCTGTAAAGATGTAGGTCTATATCTCATATAGCCTCTCTGCTAAACAGAACGCTAAACTCAAATTCAATGCGAATAAATAATTGATAGTTTTGTGCTAAAACAGATTGTTTATTTGTGTATGAAAAGGGTGCCCCATAAAGAGCTCTACTTTTGAAATCCCCGCCATTTTTGTTCTAGTAAGTTGGCAGCCCTGAACGTTACACGATTTTCATCTGTTGTCTTTGTGATTAGTAGTCACGGAGCGCAGAATAGTGTATGATCATTATCTGTTTTCTATACGGGCAGGAATTCACTATATTCATCACGTTTGTAATAAGTTTTCAATATGACAACAAGCTGTTCCGTCGTGAACGCTACACTCAGCGCTCTACCGTACAGAAAACAGATGACGTTCATGGTCCGTGACTATTAACCCTTAACGGTTCACTATGTTTTCTGTCTGTTTCCGGCACTGCTTGCAAAACAATATATCCACAGACTACCTTCCGCGTAAAATTTACCAGAGTTGTCACCAGGAAGCAATAGCTTCTCTGGATCGCGGAAAACATGTACACAAATAACCACAAGGAACAATACCTAAAAATAATAGTCTTCAAACGCAATAGGCAAGATCAAAACATGTGTAACCAAATGGTTACGAAAACTCGTTAACAAAGACAACAGAAGAAAAGCATGTAACTTTCAGTGCTGTCAACTTACTTGAATAGAAATGGCAGGCATTTCAAAAGTAGCTTTCTTCCCCCTTTACTACATACGTTAAATATATATATATATATATATATATATATATATATATATATATATATATATATATATATATATATATATATATATATATATATATATATATATATATAGATATAGATAGATATAGATATATAGATATATAGATATATAGATATATAGATATATAGATATATAGATATATATACAGTAGAGCGTCGATTATCCGAAGTAATTGGGGGACATGGGTGTTCGGAAAACTGGTTTGTTCGGATAACCGTACATGTTTATTTGCCAAAATGAAGTACTGTACAGTAAATTTATTCATAAAAAGAAGTGTGCTGATTGTTGAAACACAGCGACTGGTGGCTTGGCCGGTCAGCAGCGCCTTATGAAGGCCCCATTAGAAGCAATGTTCCGCCAGCGGTGGCTCAGTGCGGCGACTACTGTGGGAAACTTGGTTTGGGAGTGACGGGGATGATGGACGGTAGGGTGGCAGAGTAACAGGTGCGAGCGAGTACACAGTTCGGTTAAGCGGTCGTTCGGTTGACCGACGTTCGGATAATCGACGCTCTACTGTATACAGTAGTAACGGATTGCTTTTGGTCTTCTGCTAAGGTTAACACATACACGGTACTTGTAAGAATGGCACATAAATTCTAAATATAGAGCAGTACTTACAGTGACACCCTTACTCCGAACAGTGGCGTACAAAGTATGGGACTTCTAAAATATTGAAATTTGATTGATATGTTAGATATTAACTTGTCAATTTCTGAAAATTTAATCGATAAATTGATCTATCAAAATACGTAAAAATGAAATGAAATCTCTGAGTTTAACGTTCATTCATTATGCCGTTTAGGCTAAGAGAAACGCATGAGTAAGGCAAGTAGAGGATAATGGAATAATTAGTGGAATGAGAATGTGGGATGAAACGGGAGTATGTATCCTCGAGAAAGAATCACGTACACAATGTTATCCACCACAAAATTACTTGGGCGGACATCAAACCAGGAACCAACAAGGACTAGAGATAAGCGTTCTAACACTGGTCAGCGTCCTCTCAAGACGAGTCAAAAGGAAACCAAGTTAGCTTGTAAAACATACATTATTTGTTATTAAAATATGGTTGCCTAATTTTTTGGAATGTACAGATTTGATAAATGGAATTTTTAAAGCTATATTTATAGCTTCCCCCACTTCCTTTAGTCTTTCTTTTGCTTCTTCTTCTTCTTTCTAACATTTTAATCGTCATTTCAGATTTTTTTTTTAAATCTATACAAGCTTGCTTTGAAGATTCTCCTGAAAACGAATTTGTCATGATATATTGTCATTACAAAGATCCATTTACCATTTAACATACGTGGCGTACGAAAAAAATGTAGTTTACATGCGTAAATCCTGTAGTTTTTGGACTTAAGAGTCTTCATCCCGGCGAAATTAAAATACCGCTAATTTTACAGTAATTATGTGATATCTTCAAATAGATAAAAGATAATCGAAATGTGGAACAAGAGCGCCCTAGACAATATTACTTTACATAAGAAACCGTTATCACGACTCACTTATCTGCTTTCGATTTCGAGCCATTTTGAAAATCGGCATTTATTTTCGCGTTTCTAAACAGCTGAAAACGGAAAGCCACTAGGTGACTTGTGATAATGGTACCTCAAATAATATTGTCTAGAGCGCTCTTGTTCCATATTTCAATTATCTTTTATCTATTTCAAGATATCACATAATTACTGTAAAATTAGCGGTATTTTAATTTCGGCGGGATGAAGACTCTTAACGTACGACTATATATAACATCGTGCAGCAAACGTATAACTAAAAACGTATGTTTTATAATACTTTCCGTATAAGTGTTCCATCTATACGTACTTTCGTATGAAAGAAAGAACCATATATATATAGAAGGTTAGGGTTTCATATAAAGATGGAGGTATATAATGCATGGAAAACTGTTAGATGTCTGATATCCTGCAGCGGGATGATGAAACACTTAAACAGGGAAAAAGACAATACGTATGTAGCGTATGGATAGCGTATGCTCCGTACAGATTTCCGTAGTAAACATAAGGATTCTGTATATTTGTACAATATACCGCTGTCCGGAGAACGGATTTTTCTCAGTGTATTTTCCGACAACAATATTCAATATAGGTGCCTGAAACAAGAAAGAAATGGAGAAAAATAATTTATTGTCTCTATTTGAAACTTCTAAAGAAAAAAATATATATTGCTGATTCCATCTCTCTACCTTTGTTTCTTGCTAATGAGTACCAAATTACAGTTTCGTATATAGCTTTTGTTTACTTTTATGTAACAAAAAAACTAACAAAAATAGCAAAACAAAAGAGGAAGAAGATAAATAAATAACGAGAAAAGGTAATGTACCAAAGGGGAAATTTCCGATGTTTTTATTTTTTTTTAAATGTGTATTTTGAATGTATGTATGTATACTTTTGTATGTGACTTTTAAAGTTTTTATTTCCCTAAGCGACTGCAGAAAAAAAAAATACTGAGAGAGGAAAACATCAAGTATGCTAAACAAACTAAAAAAAAAGGTATCCAAGCTTGGATGTCCCATATTCCTCATGTTATATATATATATATATATATATATATATATATATATATATATATATATATATATATATATATATATATATATATATATATATATATATATATATATGTATAGCTGAATGAGAAATTTGTTTCGTAACAGAGTGGATAGTTGTTGATAGTTATTTTGAAAATGTGCTTTCAAAAGTGTAAATAGAACAAAAATGCCAAACGAAAATAAAAAATAAAGGAGACAGATTTTTAAAGTTTTTTTTAATACAACAAAGCATTTATATACATGTATATTTTCCATCCTTGGAGAGAGCAGGGTTTGAGTTGGGTTTCGTAATTCGCTGTTGTTGATTCGTTATTTTCCTATGCCCGAATGCAAAATAATCCGTAAACAGTTCCTTTTTTAAAAAAAAAATTCAATTTGAAAACTTTTTTTTTCCAAAGCCATACTCGCCCTCTCCCAAATAGTATGTGTATGTATGTACGTACTGTACGTACTGTACGTATGTCAAGGATATGTATATATATTTATATACTTGTATGTGCGTGAGTGTGTGTGTGTGTGTGTAATGAACAGAGAATGACAACATGTGACTTTACTGTCCGACCAGAAGCAAGGTTAATGCAAATGCAATAAAGGGCTTTGATACAGAGAGAGAGAGAGAGAGAGAGAGAGAGAGAGAGAGAGAGAGAGAGAGAGAGAGAGAGAGAAAGCTAAGGGGGTTGGGGAAACTAGAAAGGCTTTTGAAAGCCTTAGCCAAAGCTTATGTTTCACAAGCACCAAAATATATAAACATACACTCACAGTGGCACACAATATAAATAATAGTGTTTGTTCTAGACCCAGAGGCTCACATGTGCCTGCCTCTCTATCTACATATACACCGGTGTATATGTGTGTATGTTCAATGTTTCTCTTCCTGTTATGTTAATCTCTCTTTCTTCTGTATTTGAGTTCCTTTGCCACTGACTCTATCAAACAATGTTCTAATGTTAAAAATTAGAACTTTTTGCTGTATTGGAGTATTTTATAATAAATAGTATTTGGACTAAAATTAGTAAATTTCTTGATACTGTATTGCAAGTGGTATCTCAAGCAATGTCCAATTTCTTTTGCTTGCTATATGCTTTTAGCCCTGTTAGAAAATTGTTCTTAAAAAGTTTACAAAGTACACTGACAGAAACATTTAAGAACACCCAGCAGAACTCATGATCCTGGTTCAAAGCTAATTGCACAACAAGAAGAAGATTGCGGCGTGGGGCATCTTGATCATTTTTGTTGTATGCGACGTGTTTAAAAACGCACGGTATTCACTTATACAGCACGTATAACTACGCCAACAAACCCCACTGGCCACCATGGTCGAACGATCTAAGTATTAGGCTAGAAATTGCACGATCTATCACGAGTTGGAATCCCGCGCAGGAGGTGACAATTATAGATATTGATTTTATTATAATAGTCTCGTTTAGCCTAAGGACAGAACCGTCGGACATAAATCTCAATTTAAAAAATGCACATTTACATCTAGATAGTATCTACAATGTGAAACTTTCAAAATTTATCGACAATCTGCACCAAAATTTAAAAATATTTAATTTTGAGCATGTATGACACGATAATTAGGTAAGGGAAGGGGGTAGGGGTAATTCTTTTTAGATGGTTTTAGGTCAAGTTTAACCTTTTGGATCAATAATGACCCAATTTGGATCAAGGGCCGATTTCACTATCTTACTAGGAAAGATCCTTTATACTAAAGTAGAGTAGAGTATCTTGTGAACCCCTTAAATAAGGAAGATGACACTCGGTGTGTGGATATATACTTTACTTGGATTCATCCGGCTTTTTATTATGTCAGCTTCATTACAATGTGTATTCTATAGGGTGCAAAGAGTTCAATTTGTGCGGGGGGGGGGGGGAGAAATAGAATACCGGTATCTCAAGAACTGTTCACGCCAGAATGATGAAACTCAGCAGAAAAATTAGTGGACTCGTGCTCTAGAATTAAATAATAATAATAATAATAATAATAATAATAATAATAATAATAATAATAATAATAATAATAATAATAATAATAATCCGCTTTTAATAAGAAGCAGGGATGTAATTTCAATAACATTTTCAAATTTGTATAAAGTCTTTTTACAAGGACAGCTGAATAGTTTTGGAACATAATACTTGTCTCCAGTTGGACTCCGTTGACAAACACATCATAAGGAGGGAAGAATCGTATTTTAAGAGCGGAAAGATGGCTCAAATATTGTTTTCATATATTTTCCATAAGGAAGAACAATCATTTCAACTAATATGTACATATTAGCTCGTTTTGTAAAATATATACAGTACATACAGCTTTCTATTGTCTTCGCCCTCTGACATTTGTTTTAAATTCATTTTCAAATAACTTTTAGGATGGCCTTCATGGATTGAGTAAAAATAGTGTTTTATTTTTACTTTGA
>NC_137454.1:75867778-76027982 GCF_964235325.1 Thermobia domestica | reverse complement strand
ATAGGACGGCAGGAGGCAATTTAAAAGGTTTCAGCTCATTTTACAATAATCTAGGACTGCAATCTTTAGAAGTTCAGCTTATTTGCACCCACATAGAACATCAATGTTTAGAGGTTCACCTCATTTGCACCATCTAGGACGGAAGGGAGGCAATTTAAAAGGGTTCAGCTCATTTGTACCCACCTAGGACAACAGGAGGTAATTTGAAAGGTTTCAGGTCATTTTCACCCACCTAGGACGACAGGAGAGGCAATTCAAAAGGTTTCAGTTCATTTTACACCCATCTAGGACAGGCAATCTTTAGAGGTTCAGCTCATTTGCATCCACCTAGGACGGCAGGAGGCAATTTAAAAGGTTTAGCTCATTTTACACCCATCTAGGATAGCAATCTTTA
Organism: Thermobia domestica; assembly: GCF_964235325.1. Lineage (NCBI taxonomy): Eukaryota > Metazoa > Arthropoda > Insecta > Zygentoma > Lepismatidae > Thermobia > Thermobia domestica. The sequence goes on along the minus strand of NC_137454.1, from coordinate 76,027,588 downwards.
GAGGTTCCGCTCACTTTCACCCACATAGCAGAGCAATGTTTGGAGGTTCACCTTATTTGCACGCACCTAGGACGGCACAAGAGGAAATTTAAAAGGATTCAGCTCATTTGCATCCAGTTAGGACGACAGGGGAGGCAATTCTAAAGCTTTCAGTTCATTTTACACCCATCTAGGACAGGCAATCTTTAGAGGTTCAGCTCATTTGCATCCACCTAGGACGGCGGGAGGCAACTTAAAATGTTTCAGCTCATTTTCACCAACTTAGGACGACAGGGAGGCAATTTAAAAGCTTTCAGATCATTTTACTCCCACCTAGGAGAGCAATCTTTAGAGGTTCAGCTCATTTGCACTCACCTAGGACGCCAGGAGAGGCAATTTAAAAGCTTTTATCTCATTTCACACGAATCTAGGATAGCAATCTTTAGAGGTTCACCTCATTTTCACACACAAGGGACGGCAGGAGAGGCAATTTAAAAGGATCCATCTCATTTGTACCCACCTAGGCATGAGAGGCAATTAAAAGCTTCATTTTACACCCATCTAGGACAGCAATCTTTAGAGGTTCAGCTAATTTAAACCCACCTGGGACGGCAGGGGAGAAAAATTTTAAAAAGCTTCAGCTCATTTGTACGCACCTAGGACGGCAGGAGGTAATTTTAAAAATTTCAGTTCATTTTACAACCATCTATGACAGCAGTCTAAGAAGTTCAGCTCATTTGCACCCACCTAGGACAGTAATGTTTAGACGTTCGCATCATTTGCACTCACTTAGGACGGCAGGAGGCAATTTAAAGGGTTTAGCTTATTTGCACCAACCTACGACAGGCAGAAGAGGGAATTTTAAAGGTTTCAGCTCATTTTACACCCATCTAGAACAGCAATCTTTAGAGGTTCAGCTCATTTGCGCCTACCTAGAACAGCAATGTTTCTAGGACGGCAGGAGAGGCAATTTAAAGGGTTTCAGCTCATTTCCACCCATCTAGAACGCCAGGAGAGGAAATTTAAAAGATTTCAGCTCATTTTACACCCACCTAGGACAGCAATTTTTTTTAGAGGTTCACCTTATTTGCACGCACATAGGACGGCGGGAGAGAGAAATTTAAAAGGCTTCAGCTCATTTGTTCCCACCTAGGACAGCAAGAGAGAGAATTTAAAAGACTTCCACTCATTTACATCACCTAGGACGGTCTGTATATTTATCTCGTTTAACTCAATTTCGCACAAGAAGAAAGGTTACAGTACCTACCGAGAATTCCCATTATCTCGACTTTGCACTAACAATCCTGACTTTGTTCAATTTGGCGTTTGTATCATCCTTCATCTGTAGGCTACAGTTATTCTGTTCTTGGTTTTTGTAGTTATTGATTCCTTTAGATGTCTTTAAGATTATTTTTCTCTTTTTTTTCTTTTTCCAAGAGATAGTAAACGAAAGTATAAGGGAGAAAGAAATGCCGTCATGTTGAAGATATACTATTAAGATCTCAAATTGTTGAGAGAGGACCTTCTCCAGTTCCAAAGTAGTGGTATAGCATTTGGATTAGGATATGTCTGTTGTGGATGAATGGTTGGCACTGAAAGATTACGCGATCTATAATTCCCGTATCTTTATCATGTCAACATATAGAAATATCTCTTACGTCGATTTGTATTGAGAACGTGGCGTTATGGTAGGATGCAAACTAAGAATATGGCAGTGGCGTGTGGTGCTGTTTCCAAGCGGGGAACAGGTCATGAATAGTAATACACCCTTCGGCATCGTCAAATACATGGTAATATTAGCATGAGTTTACCTGAGAAGCATTATGTTCATGAGATTTCTCGGAGTTCTTCCGTTTCTCCCACATTATCATTCCACAAATTATTTCGTAACCATTCGTCTTTAGTCTAATGACATAATCGTGGCCCACTATAGATTTCATTTTTATTTTTACACATTTTCGACCAAAATTGTGGCTGATCGTTTTCCAGTAACATTTAAGAATCATGGAACTAATTTTTCCACCTCTAACACTGTTTAAAGTTGCTATGCCTGCTATTTTTGAAGTAATATTTCGGCAAAGGAAGAACTGAAAATTTCATTCTTTCTTTCGTTAAACGTTTCCTCTGCTACAGAGGTTCTTAGGTTATTTTGAATTCTGTTAGATGTTCTAGCAAATGTAGTTATGTTCAACAAATGGTTTGCAAATTTCTAATCATATGTTACAATCAAATTCAGCAGTTTAATTACTCTTGTTCATTGATTTGCTACCCTTTCTACAGTATGTCCTCTATAACCCAATCCCTGCTTTGGCTATAAAGATCTTTGGCACTAAACACAATTTCTTTTTCTGTTTGCTTTTACGTTTTTTTAATTATTTTTAAATATTTCATAGAGATGTTGATAACCTTCTTGAGCGTCAATCCTTGTGTTCTCCTTGAGAACTTCTTTACACAGTACCTGGATGGAAATGTTTTTGGGACTATTCATGACACCCATTATTTACATAAAAATCGATCACTGAATTTTGAGACGTTCCAAACGCCTTTTTAGTAACAAAATAAACATGACTAATTTGACAATCTACCACTTGATGGACACACAGTTAACCGTTTCGTAAAATTTACGGTGACTACTTGGAAAACGCCTAGTGTAAAATTTTATTTTTGTTTTAAATTTTGTAAAGTAAGAAGAGGCCTGTCATTTATAACAACCTTATATTCATAGAGAACAGTGAACAAACAAGACACAATTTCACTTGATTTTTCATACACTGGTGGTTCATTTCTGCACAAGACGAAATCTCTGAATTCGTAAACCCAGAACAGCTACAACTTACCTGTTTCGTTTTTATCAAAAAAGAGATGCAATACCACAACGTTATACAAAAGGATGGGCAAAACCCTTTATTTCTTAGCAAAGTAAAATTACATAAACAATTGAATTGTATCAAGCTCTGAATTCTATTATGCCCAATATAGGGTCAATCCATCTGAAGTGATCCAAAGATGGCGAAAATGGTTGCTTGACCATCTCTGAATTATAGAAATTGGAGTGTGATGAACCTTGTGTATGAGAAGGTCAATAACATCATTCACACTGTCGTATGTACATGCGTTCCTGAATGGCGGCCATTTTTGTTGTCGGTGGAGTGCCAATTTTCGCATTTACAAGCGTTTACGAAAACTACAGTTGCTCAGGACGTACATACCAGACGAACACCAAACAAAAACGAAAGTTTAGAGGGGAGACTGAGGTACACGGAGAACATATACTCTTGCTTCTAAATAGATATGCAGTGTTGCAAATCAATACATGAAATCAGTAGAAAAAGTACATAAAATTACAATTTTTAAGGGGCTGTATTTTGGAATAGCATAAAGTGTTTGGTTCATAAGTTTTGTGCTGAATACTATTGCATGTAATCAGTCTGCAAACATACCTACACCTATGATACTACTGGCACCGTAGATTTATGAGGGTCCGAAAGTTGAAGTTCGTGATTTTGATGCCGTTTGCGGCGTAATATCTCAAGAGGGAAAGTGCTAAAAAAAAATTGCTGCTTAGGCCACAAAGTAATTATGTATGTGAATAAACTATTAGCAAAAAATCATGACTGATATTACATGGAGAAAAAAATGAGGACATGGTAAAAACTCGAAGAAAGCACGCGCGTGACGATGGTCGTAGTCCTGAAAATTTTAAATGTTTTGATATGTTTCATGGTAGATCTGAAAACCTACGCATGGTTCAGCAATTAGGCCCGCTTCTGTTTGTGTTCAGTTGTGCAAAAGCTTGCGAGTGGCGTTTGTTCCATCTTTCTAGCTCCATGATGACTGCTAATTTATTTTGACCATCCGCTATAATGGACAAACCAAAAGAGATAGAAACACGATACTTTGCACGAAGCAAGCGTAAGGAGGAGGACATCTATGTATGTATTAAACAGAAAGACCCAACAAACAATGTTGCCAACCCAATATAAATTATTTTTTCAAATGGCACTACGTCAGATTATTACATATTCCAAATCAACGTGTCAAACATAAACTTAAAATATTACTTTCATTATTCAGTGTTGCAAACTAAGGATGATATAGTATCACAAACATCCAAAGTTCGGAAGTCTAACGTAAATGCAGCATAACGGAGATGCTTAGGATAATGCACATCGAAATAATTTAGTGCTGGATACTATGGTCATGGTATGACCTGTTTCGAATGAATAGAAATGAAGTTACCAGGGCTTGAAAATTTTATTTATTATTTATTTTTTGAAGCCTTTATTTCGAAAAATGCTTAGATAAGTATCATATCTAGTTTACTTACATGGTTTGTAATAGATGTGTAAATTATTTTGTCCTTTACAGCGCTTCAATATCTCCAACCGTTCCAGAGATATGAACATTTCTGAAGTTTGCAACACTGCTTAAATAGTGTCATTGCGAGAACGTGTTATAATTACAGCTACTACAAGCTATTGCTGTAATGCTATAGAAGAGAAGGGAAACAGCAATCATTTTAAATGTTTTCCACAAATACGCCATTTTCAGCAGGATGGGATAGATAGGTGTAACGCAACCTTGTGAACACATTAACTTCAGTAACCGGGATTGGATTTCAATGATACTTTGCTGATACATTAAGTGCCTTAATACCGCGATCCAGTTCGAAGATGGGTCTCGTGGGTGAAAGGGGGAGCTTACGTCTTTGCCATATAGAAGTGGCAATGATCATGAAGCTAGAAAAACGGTACAACGGCCATTCGCAAGCTTTTGCACAACTGAATACGGTACAAACAAAAGCGGACCTAATTGCTGAATCATGCGTAGTTTTTGAGATCTAGCATGAAACAGATCAAAACATTTAAATTTTCCCGGGCTATGACCATCGTCACGCACCTGCTTTCTTCGCGTTTTTACCGTGTCCTTACTTTTTTCTCCAGGTAATATCAGTCATGATTTTTTTTTTATTTGCAGTAGTTTATTCTCACACAGAATTACTTTGAGGCCTAAGGAGCAATTTTCAGCAGTGTGCCCTCCTGAGATATTACGCCCCAAACATGGCATCAAAATCACCAACTTCAACTTTCAGACCCCCATAAATCTATGGTGCCAATAGTATCATAGGTGTGGATATTTCTGCAGACTCTTTACATGCAATAGTATTCAGCACAAAACTTATGAACCCAATACTTTATGCTATTAAAAATTACAGCCCCCTTAAAAGTGTAATTTTCTGTACTTTTTCTAATGATTTCATGTATTGGTTTGCAACACTGCATATCTATTTAGAAGCAAGAGTGTATGTTCTCCGTGTACCTCAGTCTCCCCTCTAAACGTTCGTTTTTCTTTGGTGTTCATCTGATTCGTACGTCCTGAGCAACTGTAGTTTTCGAAAACGCTTGCAAATGTAAAAATTCGCAGTCCACCGACAACAAAGATGGCTGCCATTCAGGAATACTTGTACATACGACAATGTGAATGGTTATTGACCTTTTCATACACAAGGTTCATCACACTCCAATTTCCATAATTTTCAGAGATGGTCGAGCAACCATTCTCGCCATCTTTGGACCACTTCAGATGAATTGACCCTATATTGGGTGGAACAGGTCAAACGAACAGATTTACCTGGCTTCCTCCGTTTTTCGCTATATTCTTGTCTACTTCGGTTTGTTCGGAAGAAAGCATTCTCCCTTAGCCTAGCAGGCATAATAGTGGGATGTTGAGCTCAAAAATTTAATTTCGGAAGAAAACATTCCTCGCACTACAGACAAGAACTGAATGCTAAACGGCGTTCCACCTTTGCAAAACAAACGATATGGAGCTTAGATGCAGTAAATCATTGATAGAACTTTTCCTCTCCTAGAAAATGCAGAGTTTAGAATAATGTAAATCTAAGAGATGCACATTAGGGAGGGATTAAACTGTTCTCTCTGTTCCATGGAGAGATCGCTACTGCAATTTGGAGTACATTGTATCTTTTCTTGCTTTTACTGCTTTCCATTCTTGCAAACTTGATCCTTCCCAATAGTGTTTTGCGGCTCCAGTTCTATTTAATTTTTTTCTATCTAGTTAAATTATTGTCCATGTAATGTGGATTCCTGTAATCACGGCAAGGCGCGTTCACAGGTTGCGGATCGAGGAGAAGGCCTGTAGATACAGAAGTTATCTGCGAATATTCTGAATAAGCAGTCGCGGGCAAACAAGAGGTAGTCCTCCAGCTTGAGAGTTTGGCGTGACGCTAACAACTTCATCCTGAGATAAAAAAGCACGAATTCAGAAACATTCACAGAAGCATAGGGCCAGGACTGATAACGTGGCAGGACCTCAGCAAAGTAAAATAGATAAGAGATTTGCTGAATTATCGATAATGGTGAGCAGATACTTATACTCTTTAACCTTTTGTCACTCGCGCTGTTGGAAAAAAGCAAACAGGGGAATAAAAATTGAATGCTGTTTACGAACGGTTGAATTAGCGGAATCATCCCCCCTGCTATTCCTCAAGTGATTCCTCCCAGTCTTCTATCTCAAAGCTCGTTGACGTGTTGCAATTGCAGTAGCTTCCATTACAGGTTGAGGAAATAGTTTCGTCTGTGTTTGCTTTTTTTCAAACGCGCGAGCACTTCCATCATAAAGGTAGCAACCATGTATTTTTATGGAGTTTGAAATTTTCCAACGCGCGATCATTAATGTAATAATTACTGTTTATGAGCGAAGCTTTGTTTTTCTAAGCAGTCTCGCTTATTGAATGCAAGTGAGATACAAAAGTGACTTGACAATAGTGATGATAAATCTGATGTTGATTATCGAGAATTAGTGGCTGCTGAAAGCGATGCAGATATAAGTATTGAAGAATGAAGAAGATATTGATCATGATAGTGAAGCAGATGGGACCAGTATAGATGCAGACTCACACGCAATCGACATGGATGTGAGCCACAGTTAGAGGTGAAAATTTCTTCATTGGGAAAGACACAAAAACAAAATGGAATAAAACGGAACTGGTAGCAACGGGAAAGACAAAGTATAAAAACATAGTGGAAGAGATGCGATGGCCAAAGTTAAGGGTATCTACAAAACGTAATGCTTTTTTGAAATTTGTCAATGCAGCCATGATTAATGAAATGGTAAAATGTACTAACAAGTATTTGGATAAATTACAAACAAGTTTCGACAGAGAACGTGACTGTAAAGCAACATCAAAAGCGGAAATAATGGTTTTATTTGGACTTGGCTAAATTAGTGGAAATGAGTAAATACACCATTATATCAAACAGTAAGAAAACATTTTACAGACACAGTCGTATAGCTAGGAACAATTATCTGTATTGCATATTATTCAGACTGTAGCGTCAGTTATTTTTAAAACTTAATTCGCTTTTGCAATAAAGTTAATTTTTCATGTGGAATTAAAGCATATGTTGTAAAATTATATATATATATATAATATGTGTGTTACTCCCAATAAAAGTTACCAATATATTGTTTGTATCTTAAAATGTCAATGTTAGAAAAAAGCAAACGCGTGAGTATATGTATGTTACGAAATATCGCGCGAGTAACAAACGGTTAATTTTACAAGACTGAGTTCATCTCGACCAGATCGGCCAACCAAAGATCATGAATGCCTTTGGTTATGACAGGAGTTCTGTGATAATGTCCTAGCAGGCTTCTGTAACTCGTCAACGATTTGTTCATGCATTGAAAGCTTGCTGTTTAGCGAGATGTTAGTTGAGTAATAACATGGTAATTGCTATAAGATGTTAGCTAGGTAAAAATTTATTGCTCTATCCAACAATTTTATCACATTTTTGTTGCTCGTCTTGTCGAGTAAGTTGTTCTTTAGGAAGGTTGGTGCAGAATGATGCGAGTATAATTTGCAATTTTCGTTGTAATGCATCATTTCGTTGATTTTGTGTTAGCTGTAAGATAGATTTATTCCAAGATTGGTTATTGGCATTTTCAGTTATAAGTGTTGAGTTTTCGTTAGTGTTAGAATATTTATTTTTACATATTTCTGGGCACTACCGGCATCTCTGCCCTTAAACATGTCATGTAAGAGGAATGACATCCCTCAGAGAGCACAATAATCCAGTGAAGTGGTACGGAAGAAGCGGCCTGGGACCTGTATCTGCACGTTAGATACTATCCTGGCATTTGCCTGGTGTGAATGATAAAAACCCAGGAAAAACCTCACTTAGAATAGCTAGCCTGAAAAAATTGTTACACCTCACTTAGAATAGCTAGCCTGAAAAAAATGTTACATCTTTTTGATTGTCCCCGCAACAGTGTTGGTGACTATACTACGCGGGGCCACTGTTATAATAAGAATACATACCTGTACGATTTGTAATTTTTATTATGCGCTTTTGTTTATAGTGTGTGGCAGTTTATTAATTTGCTTTATGGTGTTAATTCCAATATTGTAATTTGCAGTTTGCTTGGTTTCTTTTTTTCTTGCATGCATGCGTGCGCACCAACCATGAATACACTGATTCATCATGCATTCCGGCGTGCGATATTCACAAGAAAGTCCATTCGTTATGAAGCATTTGAACTCATTCCTGTCGCCAAATAACAAGATTTCTACCAGGGAACCACTACAATCGATCATTAAAGGTGAACGACTGTATGGAACTTAAAGCAGAATGGCAGTTTCCTCTGCATGTCTTCTCATGGCTCCAATCACGTTCCTTTCAGCGACTATCTCAACTTAGAAAACAAACTAAACGAAGATGTGACAAACCACTCTGCAATCTTATTATTCAAGAAAGGCTTAATCACGATGAGAAGGAATGGGCGGATGTGTTTGATGATAATGTTAAGTTTTCGCTCCTTACAAGTCTGCTGAAGACCATCTTCGCTGCGCTGTCGTTCTTGTGTTGGATGATGGAGATTTCCCAGGTAATACGTGGCTCATCAACAGTGATGGTGCTGTTCAGAAAGATAAGATGGCATGTCCTGAGAGATTCAACAAGCTTCGTCGTTAGCATCTTCCGCACGAATTATGCGGACACACTTCTGTACTGTCAATCATCTTTCTTCGATGTAAAAACCAGTGCTGCTTCTCATTTCATCTACAAGTTCTTCAGCGGTGTGAGACGATCGTGCATAACAAAGTAAATATTTTATCTCTTGTCATTTAAGAGATACTTTATTTTGACCATGGTCTGATACTTGCGGTAAACTTGGTGTCTAAAAAAGCCTGGAAGATATGCAACCCGCGTCGCGCTTAAATGTTTTGGCCATCACAGTGACAAGATCGGCAACACACAATTTGCTTAAAATCTCTGTAGGCAAAACAATCTTAGCAATGTATCGAGCACGTTAAAAGTAACAAATGTTTGCAGCGACATAGGAACATCAAATTGTTCGATTCCCATATGCACATTTACAATAATATGGCTTTAGACCCGAACATCCTATTGTATTTGAAAAAAAAATCAATATAACACCTGTATGTCTTCCAACCGAGTTCGTACCTCAAATTTAACGGTGTGGGTATTTTCTTTCAGGAAATTGAGATTGACGCTGTTATCTTCATTTATCATTGCATGAGTTGAGTTCATTTGAGTTTAACGTCCTTTCAGCAGCGAGGCTATATGAGAGATAGACCTACTGATTAACTTGGAATCCGAACATGAGCTCCCGCCGGGAATCGAACCCGGGTCTCCCATGCCAAAGGCGCGTACGCTAACCACTTAGCCGCGAGGGGAGCTATCGTTCGTCATTTCAGCCGAGTAGGAAACTGCTTGAAACAACTAATAGAATTTTTAGATATCTTTCTGTTAACTCCGGGAAGTCCAGGATGTCCGCATATAGATTTTTTTTTTCGCATGAGCGTATACACCTGTCCCGACCGTGCTCTTCTACTTCTAATCCTAATGTGTTCTCTGCGATGTGCTGTCGTTCCATTTGTTGAACTTCCTCGTCGAGGTCATCGTCAGAATTAAGACGATTACCAAGAATATTATGTAAAAAAGAAGCTATCCGGCATAACAATCCAATTTGAGGAAGCAACTTGTCCAGTTGGTAGCGTAGAAGTACTTATCCAAGAATACCATGAAGACCTCAACAATCCAGTGATTTTTTTTTTTTTTTTTTTTTTTTAACAGCGGGAAAAGCTTGTCTCAGCCGTAGTTAATTGCCTGTGCTTACCTTTCAGTGTTGGCATTAAAACTGTAAATCCTCTTTGCTCTTTTTTTCTTTTTAGTGTATTCCGAAAGCCGCGATTCACACAATAAATATCACCTTGTTCCATGAAAATCAATAGCTTCGTTTTTACATAATATTTGGACCTTGAAACACACACAGTATATGGGCCCAGCATATCTACAATATAACCAGCCGTAGTATAAATAGTAAATGGCTTACACAGAGGAAACTTTTCTTTTGTTGAGAGTACGATTGTCGTTCATACTCATTATTCGGTCTCTTCCCGTGTCGAATATATCTTCCATCAAAGATTAGTACCAAAATGGTCAACAGTATTGTGAAGTTTCGTTGCCACAATAGCTTTTTCAATTGTTATGAGCTCTTCTCGCGGAGGCCGCGACTCCGAACTTATAGGGTAAAATGATTGTTTTCAAAGAATGTCATAACATATCCGAAACATGCTGTTCCCTTTTCAGTCCTAGAATTGCAGCACTAACACTATTCGAATTACCAGTGTGCAGTTTAAACAAAAACGTAACAGTAGTAAAATGACAGTTCGATTATCAGCGGTATTAGCGCTCTCACGCGGTTTCTGGAAGAAATACGAATTAGAGAGTTGGGGTATACTGTCATATAGAGACATTCATGGCGAGTCAGAAATTCAAACTCGGCCATCTTTGACTTCTGACAGTATTCGTGCCGGCCAAAACATTTATGTCGCAACGCGTGTTGCGTATCTTCCAGGAGTATCCGACTTTGGTTTTCCTCATTTTACACCACCGTTGCACCGCAAGTATCAAACTAGGGTGAAAATATATTATAGGTGGGTTAGTGATGCTTCTATGGTGAAACATAGAAGATGGTCACTCAAACATAAAACAAAAATATTTGAATTCGAATATTTTCGACGCGCTCTTCGCTAGAAATTTGAGGGGCGAAATACATTATTTCTTGTTTTCGGTAAGGCCCTTCAAGCAATGTATATTCTTATATTGTTTCATCCTCGCAACTTAAGTCGTTTCCGAGATATGAACTATCTTTTATTTTCGAATTTTCAACAATGACTTCGAAATTTGATTTTCTGGCCAAAGTTATCTTTGAATATGAGGTACCTTTGGTATAAATATTACAGCAATCCGTGTAAGGGCACTTTTCACGGCCTTATTCAGCTGTAGCCTTTCAGATAAGCGTTTAGAGAAAACAAAATATACAAAACTACTTCACTCTTTTATCAACTCTATTGCGAATATCCACACTAAAGATACTTACAACGGATATAATTGGATGGCTTTTAACGGGTTGATGTTTGGTTATACAATTGATTACGTTTCAGTTTTGTTTATTTTCATCGTAGTAACTACCAAAATAATTTATGGTCACTTCTTAATTTTTTTTTTAATGTTAACAAATAGATTTGAAATTAAAGAAAACGGAATAATAATAGCATCTCGATGATGACATGAAAACACTCATAAATATATACATTAATGCTTCTGCTGCAACTGCCCCCCCCCCCAAAAGCTAGCTTGTATTAAAATTGGTCAGTAAAACCTGACTGCGTTTCCTATCTCTGTAATTTGAGGAGATAGTTTAGTTGCATATTGACCCTTGAATAAACTGGACCATTTCTTTGAAACAAACAGTACCTAGCAGACAGGCTAAAATAATAATAATAATAATAATAATTCCATAACATTCTTAGCCATAAGTAAGAATATTACTGTAAAGATATGATTCTTCCCTCTATTGCTATTAAATATAAATATAAATGGCAATGTCACTATGAAATGAAATGAAATCTTTAAGTTTTACGTCCCACGGTTATGCCGGTTAGACTAAAGGAGACGGTGATGATGAAAAATGAATGAAATGGTGGAATGAAGAAAGTGGGAGGAAACGGGAGAACCCCAAGAAAACCTACGAGCACGGTGCTTGTCCACCACAAAGTTTACACGGCGCGAGCTGGGATTGAACCAGGGACCCCGAGCACCGGAGGTGAACGCTCTACCACTGAGCCACCGCGCCCCCACGATGTCACTATGCACACCAATACAATAACACATTAAAGCTATGAGATCTGTCCATCTTATTTACGAATAATAGGACGTATGTGTATTTATCTATTTGACTGCACATGTATAACCGAAGAAAACATGCGCTCATTTTATAGTGGCATATTTAACAGCAAAATAACTTTTACCAGCTCTCCAAACGCAAGAACTCACAGTCAACACCTTTCACGCACTAAGACATGTTCATCATCACGACGAAGGGAGAGGGGCAGAGTTAATCCAACTATGCAATGCTGTGAGTGCTCACTTCATATTCTGAAAACGTCATGCTTCACATGCCCACGAAGTCCCTTTTTCTTGCACTTGAACAATTTATCACTGTCAAAATCCTTAAATGGCTCTGTAGCAACTAAATGCATATATTATCCCTCTTCACCCTCTTAAAGTTATAGACGAGGTCAATTGGGCGAAATTTCTGCACAACTGGGGTCAACTGGATGGACGACTCATTCGCAAGTGTACATAGGACAACCAGTTAAGTTGCGCTTGAATGAAGGAGAAACCAATAGTGTCGAGACAGGAATAGGCGTCAGACAAGGATGTAGTAAGTCGCCCCAATTATTCAACATTTACAGTAAAAGTTTAATGAAGAAAGCCGTAATGGGAACTGGAGATTTAACGCTAAAACCGAAGAAAGACTACAGGAGATGATTGACAAAATAGTTGACATTGGAAAACTATATGGAATGGAAATAAACATCGGAAAGTAGTGTGTCATGAAAATATCCCGTGGAAACACGCCCTTACGGATCAGAGTAGAACTAAGAGAACTTGAAGAGGTCGATAATTTTAAGTATCTGGCAAGTATTTTGACGAGAGACGCATACTACACCAAAGAGATCAGGTCAAGAATTGCCATAGCCAAAGAAGCATTCAACAAGAAAAGATCACTTAACTAGCACCCTTAATATTGGACTAAAGAAAAAATTGGTTAGGTGCTATATATGGAGTATTGGACTTTATGGTCCAGAGCCTTGGACACTACAGAAGTTAGAGAAGAAATATTTAGAGAGTTTTGAAATGTGGTGTTGGGGGAAGATGGAGAAGATAAAATGGACAGAGAGAGAGTAAAAAAACGAAGATGTTTTAAAACGGGTAGGAGAGAAGAGGACGCTTCTAGCCACTATTCTTCGTAGAAAGGTCAACTGGACTGGACACATCTTGCGAAGAAATTGTCTTCTTCATACCGTCATAGAAGGGAAGATGGAAGGAGAGCGAGGAATAGGAAGAAGAACAACTCAAGTGATCGAGGATTTGAAAATTAGAAGAAAATATTGGAAGTTAAAAGAGGAAGCTGAAAATCGAGAAACATGGAAAAAATATTTCCAGGCCCAAACTGAAAATCTCAGGACCTGCCAAAAGACAGAATACTTAATAAAAAACATTTTAAGTAGGCCTTCCCAACATGGCAACTAATTTAGTGAAGTTCTATTATTATGTCGGGAATCTGTTTTTTCTAGTTTTACATCCCACAGTTATACCTTTAATGCCTAACTGATGGAATGAAAATGTGAGAGAATAGAAGCATAGACAAGAAGTAAGTGCTCTACCATTGAGTCCCCCTTCCTCCAATGTAATTATTTAAATTTACATTTTACGTGTTCCTATAACACTCGACTTTTTTTTCTGATGAGACATATTAACTGATTTATTTATTTATTTTTTTTTTTTTTTGGAAAGCAATACAGGTAAGAATGATATTAATTCTTTTATCTCTAACTATTCCCATGCGTTTAAACGTACACAGAAAACTTCTTTACATTTATGATGGAATACCCAAAAGGGGTAACACTTTACAATAAAACATTTGACATATAGTTTCTTTTGTAGGAACTGTATTTGGAAGTATTCATACAGAAGGCATCATCTCACATAGATTTCTGTTTTAAAAACCGATTAATATGAAAACTGCACATCACTGCAACGTGTTACCAGATAAAACATATCGTCTTTCACGACTCGATGACTAGAGTCCTGTTTCATACACACCAGCAGACTATCACAGACAAAACCAGAGACCTCAAATGATTCTCCAGTAATTAAAAAAAAAAATTAAAATTCGAACTTCCAACCTTAAAAACGTTCTGCGTACATAAAAGTAAAATCTCTTCTGCAACCTATTTCAATGTTAGCCGCCACAGTTTCTGCGTATCTTTCACATATTTTGCATGTACAATGTTATGTATTTACTTAACAAGTGCCAAAATAAGGTATTGAGATACGAAATTAGATGAATCTGAAGACATCCATTTGCGGTCTAGTGAAGGCTTATAGTATTAAGTGCTAAGGAGCGAGAGCACTGCTTTCGATCTGCACTGAAAGTATTCAGAGTCCTCCATATTCGGCAATTTTATCTGTACATCATTACGTCTGGACTTTGATACATACACATATAAGCATCGCACAGTAGCCTCTTAGCATGTTCCGGCAGCAACCTATCGTCTTTGATTTCCTGCAGTTTCCGAGCACCTTCATCTGATAGCCAGTACGGCAAATCAGGACAAGATACCATTTCGGGGATGTTATAGCCATTTTGTTCACCTATAATGAAAAAGAATATACATATATATAAATGCGTTAGGACAGGTAACCCTGCGTAAAATACAAAAATTAAAATAACTGATACCTGACATGATATTTAAGAACAAATGCAAACTAGGAAATTAAATAGGACACTTGCTATTGAGACAGGGAGCTCATCAATAAATACTACAAACAAAATTGGCAGCCATATCATATGTTCTTCAGATATTCAATATGGATAAGGTTAACACATACCAGACTTTCTTCTCTAGTCTAATGAAGAAAGCATGTGGTGCATTTTGTTAAAAACAATTACTAACTTTGCATATTTAACTTGAAACATTTCAAAAGACGCTTCTGCAATCTTCTTTAGCCACACTTCAAAATTTGAATGTCGGTGTCAAGGAATAAACATTCAAGTTTGGGTCTATCCTTTTGTTAATCTTACCTAGTATCTAGTAGTTTATGTTAAGAGACCCGATATGGGAGCAATTTGTTCTTTGTGTTTAGGACTTTAGAATATTGGTGATTTCATAAGATTCATTCGACGTAATCTCAAGTATAGTTCGATTACAATTTGTGAAGTGTCCTGTAAGTATTTTATTCTTTTATGATATACACCCTCCATTCCAAAAGAAACCGAACGTTTTAAAAAAACAAAAAAAGCAATGTACATTTTGGAACAAATCATTTTTATTAATCAATGTATTCCCCTTCTGCATCGATACACATATTTGCACGCTCCAACAAGTTGTGAAACGACTTCTCCATGTCCTTTATTGGAATGGTCTTTAGGACGGCGGTCGTCGCCTTCTCAATGGCATCAATTGATGCGTGCCACTTTCCTTTCATCGCCAAATGCAGTTTCGAGAACAGATAGAAATCGCACGGAGCGAGATCTGGTGAATAGGACGGATGATGCAACCGAATAATGTGATTTTTGACCAAAAATTCAGTTACAAGTCGCGAACGATGTGATGGTGCATTATCGTCCAAAAGAGTCCAACTGCCGATTTCGCGATATTCGGGCCGAATACGACGAATTCTTGCCAGCAAACGCTTCATGACGCCCAAGTAAAACTCTCCAGTGACTGTCTGGCCGGGCTGAACAAATTCTTTGTGGATAATTCCTTTTGAATCATAAAAACAAATCAGTATCACCTTAACTTTTGACTTCACCAAGCGACTTTTTTTGGGTGTTCCTTCATCCGGCGCTCTCCATTCAGCACTTTGCCGCTTTGTTTCGGGCTCATATTCAAAACACCACGTCTCGTCACCAGTTACAATCGATTTCAAGAAGTTTCGATCCTGCCGAGCACTTTTAACGATGTCTTTGCAATGCGCAATTCGATCAACTTTTTGATCTTCCGTGAGTTTGTGTGGTACAAACCGCGAATTAACCTTCTTAAGGCCCAAAACTTCGGTCAAAATGCGGTATGCGGTTGTTTGAGGAATGCCTAATTCCATTTCAATAACTTTCACCGACGATTGTTTGTTATGTTTGATGAATTCACGCACTTTTTCGATGTTTTTTTCCGATAATCCGGTTCTGGGACGACCTGATCTTTCGTCATCATCCAGCGTCTCTCTACCCGATTTGAATCGCCTGAACCACTCGTAAACTTGCGTACGGGATAGACACTCATCACCATATGCATTTTGTAGCATTTGGTGCGTTTCACTAAAAGTTTTACCCAGTTTAACACAAAACTCAATTGCAGCTCGTTGTTTGAAACTCATTTTCCGACCGATGTACACAACACACTGACAGTTGAAACGCAATAACTTTGTTGCCGTGCATCCAAATGTCATGACATTTATACCAGTTGTCAATGAGGGACTACGCCACCTACCGGTAAAATATTACAACAGATGGCACTAGTGGTACTATTTGTTTTCAAAAGTTCGGTTTCTTTTGGAATGGAGGGTGTATAAACGCAAGTAGTTTTCGAGTTTATTCAAGAAGCTCGCAAACTAGTTTATAACAGTATCCCACTATTCAGTTTAGTGTTAGAAAAGGAAAGACCTGAATATAAACGTAAATTCCTTGACACCACCTGTCCAATTTTTGAAAGGATTTGAAGTGAAGTATGGATAGCGATGTAAAAATTTTGCAACTCATTTATTTATATTTAATACTTTTCTCTACATTCGTTTAAAAAATAACCTCGAAAGCCAAGTATTCATATTGAGTTCCGTCAGTGTTTTATGTTTACAAATACGAAGTACGTTCTTTTACATACATACACAAGGTGATTTAAAAGTGCTAAACACATATTTCCCCGAAAAAGATGAAGTTCGGCAGATTCTACTTCACTTGTTTAAATTGAATCAGTGAACCTCGTTTTATACTACTACTAGATCACGGCCGTTGTTCTGAAATCCGCTGTGTTGGATCGATCTCACATTTTGTAAATGGTAAAGGATCATGAAGGTATCAAACACAACTAGAGTTTTCCTTTAAACGTAACAATGTAATTTATTTCTCGATAACTGTAATGATTCAACAGTTACTTACTTTCAACGTTGACACAATCTTGTTTGCTGTAAGTAAAGGACGAGAGTCCTGGCAACAGAAGAGAAGTGATCTTTGTATCTGACAACGCACAGACCCCTCCCCCTTTCCATCATAATCATACGAAAACGGCAAGCCGCAAGGAAACGTCCACGATGGTCCTGGCTCTATTGCAAAAAGTCCAATGAGAAGCACATGATGTCTTATCAGCAGGGTATGATATTGGTCAGGAGTCCACTCTGCAAACACGTTAAGTGATGCCTGTACAAGATACAAATGCAGCAGAAGCATGGCCCACACAGATGGGTCGAATTTTGTATCTGGGACTTACGCCAATTGCACGATCCCTTGCCCGTAAAAAGCATCTTGTATTCCGATGAGGTAGATTTTCATGTACATGATGATAAAATGTCAAAACCCCCGGAAATGTAGTGCCAAAGAATCCACTGGTTATACGCACCAAGAGAATTCTTTGGTTCGAATATGATGGTCTGGTGGGGACAAATACATACATCTACTTTTATTATCATTCGCACTTCACGCTACTTTTTACTGCAAAACACAATGTTTCCCCTCCTACCAAAAGAATGCTGCTTCCCTCGTTATTTCTAGTACAATGCGAGATCACAATACTAAATACAAGACGCGCAACTCCCTTAGCCACTGGATTCGGCATCGTGGTCCTATTGAACGCCCATTCAAATCATTTGGTCTCACTCCTTTGGATTTTCTTCTATGGAGTTACTTAAAAGCAACTGACTTGCTCCAAGAAAATCCGCGATCCATACCTTCGTTACTGCCTTATTCAGGTCTGTTCTAACATATTTCTCTTGATATTAATCTGGATTTATGCAGAGTGGATCGCACGACTTGAAGAGTGTGATGGACGTAAAGAGCAACACATTTAGTACTTCTTCTACAACTACCAAATGAAACCTCAACACGTGTGTCAGCCTTCAGTGTAAATAATTTTTGAAAAGCTACAGCTACTATTTAACTAATTACAGCATTATATTCACGCGAAAACTCGTGTTGTTTAATAGCTACATTACCTCTTTGCAATTTATAAAATTGACGTGGATCCCAATATGGCGGCCAAAACATGAAGTAGCATGAAATTGGCTCATGAAAGGGACATTTATTTTTAAATTCATTCAACTAGTAATAGCGATAATTCAAATTGTAGAAGAAAACCATGAACATGTAAGCAAAAGAACTGTTAAAAAATGTTAAAATACTTTAGAAATTTCTGTAGCTAATACTTTCCTCACTTTGTTTTAAAAGTTATTGCTTGAAAATGTTCTATCACAACTTTGTCAAGGGGCTTGAATTAAAGCTCATAAACTAGGTTAAGAATACACTTCTATAGCAATTCAAAAAATAAATATGCATTTCAACTTTTCAAACTGTTCAATCTCAATAGTAAATTCTCACAGTCTATTTTCAACTAGTATGAGAAAATAGTACCTTTCCTGTCAGCCATTGAATCAAAAAAGCACCATGGAGCATCAGGTCCATTGCCACATTTTACAAATGCTACATAATGCGAAGTTTCTATACAAACAACAGCAAATAATTCCATGTAGAGTCTGGGAATTGGACAATGATCCTGAAGAATTGAAAACTCGTACGGAACTGTCAGACGGCGACCTGCATGATTTACTCTCTTCTTATGGTTATGTGCCTAAAAAAGAAAATTTGAAATTGCATTTGTCTAAATTACAAAACTAAATAATTATCACCTTTATCTTAAGTTATTTCTTGACAAAATTAACATAAGAATCACTACTTTTAGAATTCTAATATTCCTGTAATTTAACTTTTCTCTTGATACCATACTAATGTATTATCATGGCAACCAAGAATTGAATAAACAGTATAGAGGTTTCTCAGTGAAAGAAACTAGCCTAGTCATCTAATGAACTCCATCTCGAAATTCGTGATCGGAAATGCATAAAATCCTAGAAACAGTTTTGATCAGTCTACCTTTAAGAATTATAATACATCTACATTAGTTCTAGATTACACCTACTCTTTCGTAATTTAGGCCAACTTTATTTCGTTTTCACACTACCATCGAGCAAAAGAGTATTTTAGACAAACAGAAAAATCTAATAATAAATAAATAAATAAAAAAATTGGCGGGGAACAGAATTCAATCCTTTTGCTTGTCGAACTAGTGTTAAAATACTGAGTTACCAGTGAATCAGTTTTAGAGAGTTTTCTCTACAAAATACTTGCTAAGTGATGTATGGCTGTCTGCAGCTCGAAGCAGCAGCAGCAACGTAAATTGACTATGTCGCTTGAAGTTCAATGACATAGCATCCAAGCAGGTCAATTTCTCGCAGTACTGTGATCAGACTTCTGTGCAATTACTTGTAAAGAACTTTATTAAAACAGAACAACTAAACATCTGATGCATTTAATTCTATTCTATTAACTCAAAAATTAAGAATTATTAATAATAGTTGACCTACTTCTTAAAAGGACAATCATGGAAATTCTGTCATGAAATAAACTTTTTCTCTCATTAGCCCTTTGTGCTTTCAATTGAATCAATATACGTACTTTAACTACATATAATATGACATCTTACCCTCACTGTTGGTCTGGTTAACACGCGCGCCTTTGGCGCACAGCGTCCCGGTGGAAGAGCCTTGAAATACGTGAAAACATTACGGAAGTTTGAGTTCCACCTTAATCCTACATCTACGTCTCATATATAGCCCCGGTGCTGAGTGGGACGCTCAATTCCAATCCAACCAAACAACATTCCAATATGGCATCTCAACATTTACCTTGCTGCCTTTATTTTAGAAAATCTATCGTCTAACCAATGACCGTTAAGTACTTTAACATCAAAATCTTTCAATTTTAAGCTGTTACTTTCTGTCTAGTATTATGTTCACACCTAACTTCTTTCCGCCTTTGGATAACAATAAATATATCTCAAGCTTAAAATTATTATTTTTAACGGACAGTTTAAATTTGGTACGTATTCAACAAATCCAGGATAATCACATTAGATACATTTTACTTTCGATTTAAATTACTTTAGATAATACATCTCATGTAAGACTTACTGTTTCAAGGCACTTTGCGCAAAATGCAATGCTCTCTAAACCACTCCCACATTGACCAAAGCACTCCTTACACTCAAACTCAGCAAGTTTTCCACAAACAATACACTGCCTAGGTGCTGAAAATAAATAAAATATTTATTGTAACGTACTATGATCTTTTTTAAATGTGTAATTACACTAACATATTTTTCTCCCCCTACTATCTTTTTTTAATTTTATTTATTTTTTTATTGTGTAATTAAACTACTACACTAAGATATTTTTTGTCAAATATACCTTCTAATAAATAAATAAATAAATAAATACTTATAGCTCTGTAGTTATCTTTTTCAGTGTAAAATACAACATAGAAAGAACGTCTCTTTTTGTTAATCTGAATTTTATAACAGAAAATTATTGTGTTCTGCCTTTGCATTTTTCTTAAATTTTAATTCGTAAAGAAATTATTAACATGAGTCATGCACAAGCATTAAGAATCAACACCTGTAAAGTAATTAAACAAATTTCAATTCGGATGCACTTGTCTCCATGGACTCGCCACATTGGGCGAGTTATTCCTGTTAGAACTAGTCTCTGCATGCTAAGCTGATAATTATGGAGAATGGTACGTGAGGCATCGTCAGTTGCACAATTACCATGAAGCTGACTTCCCTGTGCAATCTTAGCCTATGATGTCAAAGAGAGTTGTTACGGACGTTTGCAACAAGCATTTGAGAACTCTTCACCTTCGAAAGAAACAGTTCATAACCGGTTTCAAAATTTTGCTATTGTAATTAATAATGTCTAATGAACCCAGAAGTGGAAGGCCTGGAACAGCAGTAACTCGTGAAAACATTGATGTAGAGAGGGAAAGTAGAGGAATAAAGAATCAGAAAAACTCTAGATCAAGCTACCAGGAGTTGGAGAAAGAAAAAAAATGAAATCTTTGAGTTTTACGTCCCACGGTTATGCCGGTTAGGCTAAAGGAGACGGTGATTATGAGAAATGAATGAAATGGTGGAATGAAGAAAGTGGGAGGAAACGGGAGAACCCCGAGAAAACCCACGCACACGGTGTTTGTCCACCAAAAAGTTCACTTGGCGGGGGCTGGGATCGAACCCGGGACCCCAAGCACCAGAGGTGAACGCTCTACCACTGAGCCACCGCGGCCCCGAGTTAGAGAAAGAATTGAAGTGTGCATAGCCAGTATGCAGTCATGCAACATCGTGTCTGACGCGATACTGCATGAAAATTTGTTCGTTATTTAGAAATGTTGACTGTTGGATGCCGCATCTGTTCACAATAACGAAAAACAATCAAGAATAATTGGTGCAAGTTAATGCTGGACAAGTTTGATGATAGTAAATCATGCTTGGTGTTTTAAATTATCACAGGCAACGAAACGTGGGAACTTATCCTGAGAAAGCACTTAGACACAAAGTCTTGTTAGTCCATGAAAGAAGTTCAGATTGTGAAATAACCGACGCTAAACCTTTCAAGATCAGATCTGGTGAAAATTATTCCTGTTACAAGAGAGTGTATGCAATTTCAATACACGACGAATTGCCTTCCTAAAGTTTTTGAGCTACTGAGCAACATGACTAAAGTTTTGGAATTCCTACCTCACAACAAGACTGCCCAACATATTGCTCTTATTATCCCTAGTCTTCAGGACGATGATTTTCTGCTCTCAAGATTTTAAAGACGACGTCTCAAGCAAATTAGGTAGATGGTGACATGGCGAAGGAACAATCTTTCACTGTAGAAATCGGCGATATTCCTAGACAAGTACGAAAACTGGGAAGATTGATTCAGTGCTTGGTTTTCAAAAATGGGTAAATAAATTTTTGTCGGGGAGACTACTCTGAACGCCAATAAGTCTGTAAATTCGGACAACTGTTAACTAAATCATTCTAAAAACTTTCAGTGTGGCTAAAAATAAGAGACAACCTATTTAAATAAAGTTCTCATTATTAATGTCTGCAGATACGTTGAAAACATTATTTACTTCTCTTCTTTACAACCGTTCTCGAACGTTGAGCAGGCTTCGGGGCACTGAGTAATTAAGGTGCCAGTGTTTGATACGTATAATCCTGGTTTTATTCCCAGTGAGTCCGAAATCTACATTAGCTTACAAACCACAATGAGATATAATAATAATAATAATAATAATAATAATAATAATAATAATAATAATAATAATAATAATAATAATAATAATAATAATAATAATAATAATAATAATAATAATAGTAATTTCGTTTTACAGTGTGAACCAACAGTAGACTTCCGAACTATGCGAATTCAATACTCAAACTTGAAGTAGTGCTACTGTAACTACTGGCTGCAACAGAGGAATAGGAAAGAATCTCTTCCTCGGATGCTGAATCTAATCAAAGAGACATTATTCGCTACTTTTTTTTACTCTATGGAGATCGGAAGTGTTAAGTGATGTATACCAATTCCAGTTGTAGTAAGAATATAAAATCAGGAGTGAAACGTTTGTTGCTAACTATTTCCGTTTTACCCACTATGTGATCAGTGTTATAACCGAGAACCAGTAGATTTTCACCACCTCTAGTTTCAACAGATATGTAGGAGTCGAGACAAAACTCATTCTTGGGACGCTGAATCTGTTTCAGAAACAATCTTTTTCTATTTCTTACCGTTATTGCTCTATGGAAATAAGTACTGAAACCGGAAATACTAATAAATTCCAACTACTTTCGGTTCTGATAATGTTGTGATTGCGACACTGAATCTATAGCTGAAAGCCGCTTGTCGTTATATAGTACCGTTTTCGTTCTATGGTGATCAATGTTAAAAGTGGAACCGGTCGATTTCTATCGCTTCCGGTTTGAACAGAGAATCAATGGAGGAGATCGGATCTATTCTTGGGACGGTGAATCGACTGCAGAAAACGTTTCTCGATATCTCCTATCGTTTTTGCTCTATGTAAATCAATATTGAGACCCCAAGTACTAGTAAATTTAAGACACTTCAGGTCTCCGTAGTGTTGAGGGTGCTGATGGTACGTTCTCTTGACACGCTGAACAGACTGCAAAATCCAGCTTGTCGTTATCTCTTATTTTGTTCTATGGCGAAAAACGTTAAAACCGGAAATGGCTAATTTCAACCACTTCACCTAGTGTTTTAATAAGAAGTTAATGGACGAGATGGTACCTAATCTTGGGACGCTGAATCGATTGCAAAAACCCGATTCTCGGCATCTCTTACCGTGCTTGCTTTAATACCTGTCGACAGAGACAGACAGACGGACAAAGCCGTTCTACGACACGTCCGACACTTATGCATAGCATAGTTTGTAAGTCTAATAATTGGATAAGCCAATTCCAGTGTAAACTTTGTAATTTTCTAACAAAGAAAATTGTATCTGAGGCCGTGAACACTAAACTGGCCGAATTAATAAGATCCGAAAATTAACCGATTAAAAAAAAAATCAATAGAGATACTGAGGCAGTAAAATATAAAAAAGTGAAAAGTTACTTACAATCCTCAATAACATCAGTAACATCCAGCAGTTGAGATGGTAAGATACGTGGGTACATCTTGTATGATTTTCCAAACCGTGGCATCTGAATTATTAGGCAAGATGGAACCTGAAAATAATAATATATTTTTTTTTGAAAACTGCAACATGGTATACAATTAATAAGTGGACCTCATTACTTCACCGGTGAGTTAGGAAAATGAAACAATACTAACAAATAGTTGGAATAAATATACCTAGGTAATATATTGATGTATATTTTAGCTACTAATGAGCATTAAATGTGGGAAAGCATTGTAGTGTGCTGCAATAGTTTCAAGATCTCTTTTCTCCGAAACGGATGCAAGTACAATTGTTCTGTCGTGATACATGTGATCTATGATAACGATGCTGTAAGGTCCTGGTATTGTTCTTAAGGAATATTATACCATGCAGATACAATAGCGTCTCAATTTCCGGCAGCTGGCTGGTGGAAGACATCGTGGTCAAACCGCCCATTCTACCACATCCCATACATGCTTAATAGGGTTGGAATCAAGAGACATGGATCAAGGCTATGCACAGTGGACAAAAATGGCAATCTAGCCGGGAAAAAGTCCGAAAACTGTTCTCTTGATTCGAACGTCATACACCTTGTGATGATATCGCATATAATGGTCTTTATGTTTTCAGAACCCTTGGAAATAAACAAAGGCAAGATTAGGACCCTCCAATGTTGACCTTTCTGTTTGAATGTTTTGTATACTTTTACCATACGTACATCAATTTCGTATCCCGTGAAATAAATCTTAAAAAAAAAAAAAAATCGAAGTTTCTCTGTCTTCATGTAGACTTATAATTCGAATGGCATGTAATGGTACTGTGAATGTCACACAACTGTTTTGCTGAAGTGTTCACTTTTAAGTCGTCGAAATAAAATATTTGCCCCTAACTGCTCCCTTTCCTTATATTTCTTTGCAGATGCAACAATCTGCACCTATGATGATGGTTTCAGTGACACAACATGAGCTGTTCAACTTGTTACAGAACAACATACAGGTCAAGGGGTACGCTTGCAACTTATGTCTGCAAGAACCAGAACAGACGATGCTGGAATGGACATACTGAGCTGTGCACATGAAGTTATGCGGACATTTTTCAATGATTTTAGCAAGCGGTGGAAGAATGTTCCAGAACGAAACACAAAGTTCTCAAGGCGACTAATGACTGGCTTGATAAACCATTAAATTTACCCCAAAGTGAGTGTTTTGTTCGAATGTTCAACTATTTCCCCTAGTCTATCAACGTCAAAGGTTGGAAGACCAAAAAAATATATGGGGAATGTACAGAGAGGAAACCAAATTAAAATGAAGCCGTTAGTAGAATCACACACACAATGCAAAATCTCTAAAAATTCGATTTCAGCGGGACGCAGCCTCGATTGTAAAAAAGGTTACACAAACCAGCCCTTGGCGAGCCACAATGATTAAAAGAGTTTATAAATCGCCTATACTTCTTCCAGTGCCATACACAGAAGAGGAATGCAAGATGTTTCTTATCGCATGAAACAATGCATTGCTGCACAGGGGGAGTACTCTGAAAAGCAATAAAAAAATGGTTGTATTTTGATGTTCTTGCATTCTATTATTACCCTGAAACTTTCAGTGCAACCCTCGTATCCTCGTTGTCAGTGAGATCATTATTCAACTTTTAGTTTGTCAGTAACATTCAGTAAAAGTCCATAGTTTTGATATCATATTGGGCTAAATAGAGCACCGTTAGCATCCCGCACAGCTCTGATATGTCGTGGACCAGAAGCACATAAGTAATGGATGGTTTCCAGAGAAATGTTATCATACCGCATGCAGTTCAACAAACAGTTTTGCCAGCGAGTACAGCGGAGGAAATCTACTCCGGAGTCTCAGTCCCAGAACTGGCCACGTGTTCAATAATGTTAGGTTTGGCGATCAACGGGCCAGTTCATATAATCACTGATAAATGTGTGATCTAACTAATCACAGAACACTTGCCGTACCAGGAACTTGTAGCCCATAGCATCACACAGCCGCTGCGCCATGTTTCATGGTAAGACGACGACGATTTGAATATAAGCCGTCTTTGAGCGTCTGCCATATACAAATACAGCCTCTTGTTGGAAATTAGATAAAAGAAGAATCATCAGATTGTCTCACGAACTTCCACTCACCGGAAATTTGCTCTGTATGATCTCGGGTCTTTCTCCTTTCCTTCGAGCTAAAGCGTTGTAGTAATCAGCGGTTCGGAACTGCAAACTGACAACGGATGTATAGGTTATGTATGAAAGTCGTGTCAAACTGTGATTATAGCAATAGGTTCTTTCTGGTGCTGATTAAGTTCCACAGTTACTTTTACCGCATTCACTCTACGGTACTTGATGACGTCTTCTCTTTCTTTAATTATTACTGTTCGCCGATGTTGTTTCGCCTTGAGTTCTATAGGGCGTTATTACTTTGAACATTGTTCCTCGCGATACTCTCACACTGACCAAGAAGTATGAATGAAGAGCCCATTCCATTAACTTGCTTCATGAGATGAATCGTTTATTACCTTCCAAACGAGTTCATCTACTTTAACCATGCAAAAGAACATCGAGGCAAATTAAATCCAAGTCGGATTATACAAGAAGCAAAGACAAATTCGATGTTAGAAAAAATATCAAAATCCCATCAGACAAGTACAACCCTGCGTATGATGTTTGACAATAATCTGATTTAAGTGTAATTTCTTTCAAAGTTACAATATTTCATGCATTACCAGTACCTGAACTCTTCCACTTACCTCTTTTAACTTGAGATCACTTGCCAAAAAGCTCTGTTCAAATAATTGCTGTACAGTGGGTAATGTCAATCGCTCATCTTTCTCCACGAACAACTGATAGTGGAATGCCTCTTGTCCTGAATTCAGCTTCAGAAATGGTTCAGCCTTCAATATTTGCGCAACTAACGAAGTAAGGAACTCTTCAGGATCTAAAATAAAACAATGTTTTTTGATGTTTTATAAACTTTTTCCAACTTTTTTTAATACTAGACTAGAACACATTTAAACTAATATAATATATCATTCTACTTACTGCTTTATGCAATTCCTCAATACCACTTCTACTCTTGAGCTTTCGACTTTTCCCTCGAGTCTTGGTTACGGAGGACAACAGAAGGAAAAAAAATGGAAAATGGAACGTACTTACCAGAGTAGAGCAGTGAAGGGAACATTGTGTTAAAAGTAATATCCCTAGATGTTTTCGTATGCTTCAAACTGCAATAAGGTTTCTTTACTCTTTTCTTTAAATAATGCTATTAACATACTACATTCATTTCCATATTATCAGAGTTACAACAAAATGCAAGAGGAGAAACCAAATATAATGTTTTCAATCTAAAGTGAAGGAATTTTTCAAATCGGATGAGCCGTTTGGGCTGTACACTCTTTATGCGACCAATGTTAAATAAAAATGCAGCATTGCCATTAATAGAAGAGCTAGGGAGGGGAGGGAGGGGTGGGGCGGGAGGTGTATAAATTTTATAAGAATATGGTGAATGGGGGCATGTTTGAAAAGGGGGCTGGCCATTGACACATTACTGTGAAAGACAGTAACTTCATTTGCTTGTGTTATGGGTCTAGATAAGTGGCAACGTTGCATTTTCATTTAACATTGGGCGCATAAAGAGTGTACAGCCGAAACGGCTTAACCGATTTAAAAAAATTCCTTCACTGTAGACTGAGAACATATATATAAGAACTGAGAATGATTTTAGTCTCATACCTTTTTCCTCACTTGTTAGGCCGGTGACAGAACTGAGATTTTCCAAAAGCGTGCGTAACTTCATAACTCGGTCAGCACGTACATACAAATTCTGACGCAAAGGATTCACAATTTCCTCCCGTAACACAGTCTGTACTTCTTCGTATTGGTCCACATCATTCATATTTGGTGGGCGGAACAGTAAACTGTCAAAAACACTACAGAAAAATAAAAACAATAAGATACTGCACACTTAAATATCTCACGCCTTAAATAATTCATAAGACACATTCTAGCCAAGATTATGATTGCAATTACTACTTAAGTTTTCTACTTAAATGTAAATTACGTTAAAAATAACACATTAATTTGGAATTCTTCAAATCAAATTAACTCTTTAAGTTATTCTACGGTTACAACCCTGGATGATAAACAAGGTTAATACCACACGAAAGTGAATGACGGCAGAAAAATTAGTGTGATTAACGAGGGGAGGAAATAAAAGAATTCCCATGGACACAATACTGTCCATTACAAAATTCTAGCTTTTGTTTGAGATCTTTTGTGTTAAAGGTACGCAATCTATTCTTGAATCTATGCCCGCCAAAATTCTTTCTTGCATATTTTATTTATCAGCAGACTACACACAATCATTTGTGGCCATTTAAAACTGGATATTAGAACAGAACGAACGAAGAATATTAATCGTTCATTATATACAGGTTGTGTAAGGTATTTGAGGACATGTGATTATGAGTCTGTAGTTATGTGCATATTGTTGTTGTTTTACCTTTTCAGAGCAGCAATGACAGACTCTCAGTTAACAAAATAGATAAAAAGACAAGCTGTAACCGTTGCAGTATACGCACAACACAACAATATTGAGATGCACAATTTCTAAAATTTGCCAGCTGCATGAATTTTGCAAGGAGCTGAAAGCTTCCGATTGATGTAGCCAAGCAAAAAAGTATACTGTTGAGGATCCGGCCCTTGGGTCGACTCCCGACAGCATTCGCACTGTATGAGGACAATACATTTCACAGAATTTTATTTGACCCCAGGAAAAGTTCATGGATGCCACTGCCAGAAAACCGAGTTGAGATTGAAGGTGTTCCCTATATTATACACGAAGTTTACCTGAACTGTGGTGCTTCTAGCTGTGACAAATAGCGAAGGACTGGTTGTACCATCATACTTCTTTCCACAGGTTCTCTGGTGAATCCTGCTGACTGCACTGAAGTTCGGAAACAGCTATCAAGACCTGGATAGATGATGTATACGATGGAAGACCGTATGTTTCAGCAGGACTGCACCTATGCATAAAGCAGTTACAACCTAGGATTGAATGGCAGCCAATCTGCCCAATCCTACCTAACTCACCGGACCCAAATCTTCTAGATTATTACGTGTGTGTGTTCTTGAACGGGACAACTAATAAATGCTTTCGCAATACAATTTATTCTCTAAAAGCCACCATTACCAAACCAATGTCCAAGATCAACAAGGAACCACATGACACGTGAAGGTAACTGCTTTAGATCTCGCATTGAAATTGTTATAGCGGCTGATAGTAGTCACATAGAATAAACTTGTATGTAATTCAATCACCACAGCATCGATGTACCAAATTTTGCATCGATACGGTTCGTTATTCATTAGATAAATTTGTCTTTTTCATTATCACCAATATGTCCTCAAATACTTTACGTAACTTGTACAACACTCCAACAATAATTAGCATTAGTTTACGAAAAAAAAAAAATATTAAGTAGTGAATGAAGTTCGTTGAACTGCAGTGGAAACTCGTAAAAGAAAGTTTATCACTTTATTCAAAGTCCTAGATACAGCTAAAAGAAATGAAAATGAAACCTTTAAGTTTTACGTCTTACTGTTATGCCGGCTAGGCTAAAGGAGACGGTGATAATGAGAAATGAATGAAATGGTGGAATGAAGGAAGTGGGAGGTGAGAGGTTTGTGTTTGTCCATCACAAGTGAACGCTTAACCACTGATCCACCGCGGCCATTATAGCTAAAAGAGTATTTTACATTAGAAACATTTACAATGGAACATAGGAAGAAATATTAAACAGCCAGATAACAGGCCACAGAACTGAAAGGTACGTCCCAGGATTCACCTGGTAAGTGACTGCTGAGGATGTCCTGAAGCGGAATTTTAAGTCGAGACATCCCGTTTCGAAGCGAGTCCACTAACCATTTATATGCACCCGCTTTCTAAGTGCTTATTTGTTTGTTTGTTCAGGAAAAGGAATACATTACATCAATGGAAATAAAGTGATGATTTCTACTTACATCGCATATGCACAAGACTATAGGGACAGAGATGACCGAAATATCGTGAAAATGAAATCCTAAATAGGAACAATGTTGCAGAGTAAGGTAAGGTTTTGTTTTTTTGTTTCAAAGTTCAACTCCTCCGGGGCTTTTTCTGAAAGGAAAAACATATAGTGTCCACTCTTCTACAAGAAAAACTGTGGCAACATTGTCCCTCTCCATGTGGAAGAAAGTGTGTGTTGTGTGCGTGGAAGTGTGTTGTGGCTCGCAGAAGAGCCCTTTCTGAGTGAGGGTATGGAGAAACATCCTTTAAAGCTGTCTCCGGCTTTACGTTGTTCCCCGTGTCTACGCATATGGTCACATTCACGTCTACATTTTTCTAAATTTTATAGAGGTAGAGGGACTTATACTGTAATATTTACCTGAGCAAGACAATCTCCTTAAGAGATGAATGTTCGTTTGAAAAATAAAATAAAAACGAGCTGAGATCATAAAACCTATTCATACTGCGAGATTGAACGCGTGTAAACTTTACCTAAACTTTATATACTGAATAAATATTTTCACATTTATTATTTAGTAACAATTGTGATTCTTACCTGGTAAACGTGAACATGCTAAATAATGTGGCATCTAAATAACATGAATTATGGTGACCCTGGATACCCCTGTACTTTCCACACAAAGAATCGAGGTCATCGTATTGACTGATGGGTTTCACCATCCCAGGAATGGCTGGACAATCCAACTGTCCGAAAGCTGAGAAAATAAAATAAATCCTTTATAAACATAAGGTCATCTTTCTAAAAGATTTCCAATTGCATTCTTATAAAAGTAGTTTCTCTGACAAAACAACATTCCAATATATTAATGCATAAGAAAAAATTTTTATTTTTAATTATTTTCAAAATATTTTTATACGTAACATTATATGTACACATATTACATTTCTGGTTAATGAAGTTTCTAGAAAAAAATAGTATATACAAAAGTACTAATACATTTAGAGAAACATCAAAATTAACATATTTAAAACAGCAAACAGTAAAAATTAAACATAATTTTGGTACTATATAAACCGACAATTGTAGAAACGAAGGATAACACATGATGATTAATAAGTGTTTCAGTCCTCTGTACTTAGATTTTGCCATAATCCCAGTCACACAATAATAAACCAAAATATCATTTTATACTGTATATGTCTTTGAAGTAGCAATTATTAACATTCAGAAAATGTTTATATTTATTTTAGATAAAAAATTTCGTCTAGCTTGGGTGAAGATGGGAAGGAGTTTAATATGCTAATGGCATTGCCTCTTTGTATGGCTAGGCTTATCCTTTGTGTCAAAAAGTAACCACTTCTAGGATCTCCTGATTTATTAATTAATTTTGATCCTAATTCCTTTAGAAACATTCTGGCTTCTTTGCTAAAAACGCCCATTGTTTCCGTGGCAAACGCAATAAAAATGTGATCTTCTTTAAGTTTTGAATATTTAGAATGTTTCCGCATACACGCTGTCTCTGCTGCACTTCCCGCTTCTTCACTAGTTGACGTTAAGTAAGATGGGGCAAAAGTATCTACACATGTTACATCCCATACTAGACATTGACCCCTTTTCCAAGGTGTCAAAGTAATTCTATCTGGCCGCTTATTGTCATTCCGATACATTCCTGGTGGCTCTAAAATGTTAGGACAGTCTATACTGGTGAGGGTTCGTTTTATTATTTGATTTAACTCACTGTGACGTGAAATTCTCCCTCCACTTTTGATGCAACTTAATGCGTGTAAGCCTTTCTCATCCATCCGACTTTGACACGCACATGTGAATTCATAGCAAATACTAAGTCCTAGGCGTAAAGCTACACATATTTGAAAAATATTTGTTTCTAAAAATGTTCCGATGTTTTTAGAGGGTGTGGCTTGCAACCATGCTCCAGACTCTTTTTGACGTAGTGCTTTGAGGCGAGCTGAATCAATGTCATTTTGCGAAACTACCTCGTTTTCAGCTATCTCGTTGATTACAATTTCATCCCATTTTCTTTGCGACTCCTTTACAACCGGAACTGTGTTGTAAATGCCTCTCCATATTTCTAATGCCTCTGTCAGATGAGGAATCTTCACTTCGTCAACTGGAATATTAAGAACTTTGGAGACGAGCGACAACACCCCATAAGAAGAAGACAAGAATGCAGGGAGACTCAAATCTGAAACTTTCCGTACCCCTAAACCTCCTAAACGAATGGGTAAGCTTGCTTGTGCCCATTGAGTTTCATTTAACTTATAATTAAGTATTGATTGCAGACACTTTTTCAAAATGTCATCTAGTTGAAAAATTTTAGTTGGCCTGAACCATGTTGGAACGGTACGTAAAAAATAAGTCAATTTAGGAATACCTAAACAATTTTTTAAAAGGAAAAAGGCTATATGTGCTGGTACTTTTTTCAACCTCTCGGTTATTGTTTTAAAACTATTTAGATGATCCTCCAAACAATTATCATATCCATCTTCGTGTAGTGGTGCTCCCAATAATGATATCTCATTAGTTAATATTGTTCGTATTCCAGGTAGCACAGCTTGAAATTGAGCTTCAATGATGGGATCTGGTGTTCCCGACGTAAAAAATAGCTCACATTTTAATGGATTTATTTGTAGTCCTATCTTACTTGATTCCATGAGTAAAACATTTAAGTCGTGTATGACTGTCTGTGGTGATCCACCTAAAGTACCATCATCAAGATAAAAAACATTTAGTTTTGAACGTAACGTACTAATTATTGGGTGAATTGCTAAACTAAATAGCATCGGTCCTGCAGGATCACCCTGTTGACCCTGTTGCAGGAAATATATTAATTATTTCATGTAGTTTTATAACACAATAATTTTCATCCTAGGATCAATGAAGTGAAACTTACTACAATTTTGGCTAAATAAAAAAGAACCATTATTACTATACTGCGAGCGGTGATAATAATTAGAAATAACGTAAGTAAAAGGCTAATAGTTCCTAGTGTATGGTTTGTGTCTTGCGGTGACTATTAGCCTTTTACTTAGCGTTATTTCTAAAAAAGAACAAAGATTCTCAACAACGACCTCGCTTGTCAGTAATTTCACAAATAAATTAAAAGGATTGCTGTTTTAAAGTAAATTACAGATTCTAATCATGAGCTGCCTACTGAAGAAAAAATAGCGAAACATCTTTTAAAAGTGTAATTATACAAGAGAACTCCAAATTGTGATAAATATATAAGAGAATTCCAAATTGTGATAAATATACAAGGGAATTCTAAGTTGTATATTTACATGCTTTTTAAACGTGAGTTTATTATGATTATTATTCGTATTATTATTATTTAGTATGTGCGATAACAATGAAGTAACGCGTATCTTATCTGAAAGCTACATCAAAATTCAGCGAAGTTAAAGCTACCCGTCTTTATTCCATGCATAAAAATTTGGCATATATTGGGTTTAAAGTTATTCGAGTGTATTTACTTACTCTTCACTTTGGAATCATGTAGGTTCTGTGCTTCCATGAATCTTCCATCTTTCTGGCACTGATTCAAACTAACAAAAAGAGCTTTCTTTGGAGCACATTGAAAATATCGCCGACCATTAAAGCTTCCGTCGGTGCATCCGATTAATTCCTCTTCCTACGAAAGAATTAAATTAAGTTAGTAAAGACCCATACATGATATAAATAACATTTCTCTTGAGGTTTGATAACTAAAAGTAAGTACCTACAAATACCACTATCTGTAATTGTATAGTTCTTTCTTTCAGGCTCCACATACAAATCACAGTTTTTGCTATAATGTGGTTAAGTATCTTTTTATATCTTAATAGCTAAATTCTCGATATAATCTTATACTTACACGAACATTACAAATGAAAATATATACGCCAAGGAACAAAATCAGTATTTTAACTCATACAGCGGATACACAGTTACAAACGAAATAATGATTTTTTGAGCATACAGTAATTTCTCATGCGCCGTGAACAAGCAAACAACATATCCACTTCGCAATCACACTAAAAAAAACGTCAATATTCTCATGTAAAAGAATAGATAAGTTATCTCGCCACTTGATAGTACTTATCAAATACTTCTTATCAAAACGGAAAAGCAGCCAACGGAAATTTCTATTGAATGGAACTGTGTC
This sequence comes from Thermobia domestica, assembly GCF_964235325.1. Lineage (NCBI taxonomy): Eukaryota > Metazoa > Arthropoda > Insecta > Zygentoma > Lepismatidae > Thermobia > Thermobia domestica. The sequence continues at coordinate 75,993,552 of NC_137454.1, read as the reverse complement.
TTCAGTCTCACTATACCTGATATTAAAAAAGCGATAATCTCTACGAACCATTACATCTTGCTTATATAAATCATTTACCAACCAATTACAAAATAAAACTTGTTATTAAGCAATTCGATAATAGATGAAATTGAAAGAAATAAGAAACTACAAGAAACTGAGATGAGGTTACAAGGCTTCGTGTCAACCAATCTGTCAGTTAATACAGGTGAATTAAAGTTGTAATTACACTCCTTAAAACAAGATTAGAAATTAGATTTCTGGGCTGTCGGCATCTATAGCCATGTTAGTCCGTTGCGTATAAGAAATGGGGAAGGAAGGATGCAGCCTAACACCATTATGGTAGGCACCACCATTTGCCTGGCATGAATAAGGAAAACTCAAGAAAACCACTCAACATGGCTGGCCTAAAAAGTTTACCAGCGGGAATCGAACCCAGCACCGCTCGCACCAAAGGCGAGACTGTTGGCGACAACGCTACACCAAACCACATTCCTTAAAATAGTAGTTCTGTAATAATTCAACATATAACATCTCCAAGTGAAATGAAATGAGTATTTTTATAATCAATCTAAACAACAAACAAGAATTTCAAGGAAAACACGTTCCGTAGTAATCATATTTAATAAATCCCACACAACTTCAGACAACTTCGTGACATATATATGAGGGCTATTTTTCAGCCTCCGATGGAATACGAAACAAACCTGAATACAGAAACTTCATTTGACATAAACCAAAGGTTCACCCTCTGGTACATCTCTACATTGCGATTAAGGCACGCATCATAGCTTAGCACGAGTTTTCTTACGTCCACTGCAAAGAAATTTCCTGCCTGATCACTGGGCCACTCATTCTCTCTGGTTTTCTGCATCTTATGATTATGAAACTGCTATCCTCTCAACCACAGCTTCAATTCACAGAGGGCGGACTTAGAAATTTCAGAAATCGAGAATCTACGTCTTTTACGAACCACGTGACTCACGCGCTCAAATAACTGTATCGTAACGAACTTCCGCCGTTTTATTTATGCCGATGCGACTTTTTGTATTAATCGCGTATACAGGTACCATTCATTAAGTTCTCATAGTAAACCTTCCATATTCGACGATGAAATAAAGCCGTATTATGCTCGTCCGCCTGGCAAAAGCAAATTGCACAACGTAGTCCACACTTGGCGGACACTTCCATTGCATTAGACATTTTCCCACCCCTTCTTCCCCCAATGTCTGACCGGCTCAATCAGCAGGTTGGTAGTGGACGACATCCCAATTAACAAATTTCCTTTATCTCCGTTACGTTATCACAGGTGGTTCTCTTCTACTGGGTAACCGTGAGTTGAAAAAATAGCCCTCGTATACTATCCACTTGAGTACAAGCACACTTTACTTTAACAGATCCTAATTTAAAAATAGTTCAAAAAAGAAATATACAGTCTTAATAAGTTTGCAATTTCCAATGCCCCTGTACATATCATACGTAAATATACAACTTTCGAAAGTATTTCAATGAAATAATAATAATAATCAAAAGCAGTTAACCAGGTCTCATATGTGGAATCTAGTATTTGTCTGCTGAATCTGAGGAAAAAAAAAATCCTTCATGCGAGATTCGATCCGCGAAACTTCTGATTGAAAAGAGGCCTACTCTTAATCTACGTAGATCTGTTGTATATTAAAAAAATCTAGATGTGTATAAAGAATAAAAATAACACTTATGGAACAAATACAGTACTACATATTATCGGTAATTATTACAAAACTAATATTTACCATTTCTATCCCAGCAACTTTCCGACTTTTCTTATCTTCTGGAAACGTTCCAATCCAACGTATTACTCCGTACTGTGGCACACCATTGACTAGAACTTCTACCACTGATCCCATCCCTAAGTCTGTAGGTTCTGGTGGTCCATCCCCTGGTTCTGGTGTATCGTAGTAACTACTTCCCCCGCTACTCAAAGATGGACTTCGGGTATTTGGATCCCTCAAATCTATATTTAAAAGAAAAAGACATCAATACTGAAAACTTAACAATAAACACTTATCAATTCAAAATGCAATGCCAATGAATGATTAGAATCAGAGAAACGATCATAAACATAATCAAACTTTCAGCAAGTGCAAAACGAACCTCGGAAAATCGCTCATTACACACAAGATTTAAAACGCTACTTTTTAATAAGGCTATCAGAGAATTCTGATCCCAAGTAGACTACGAATCGACTATTATGATCATTTCTCCGCAATTTTCAAACTTAGATACAAACTCAAGTCACTCACTTGATGGATTAGAGAAGTCCAGAAACCAACTAGAGAAACGAAAAGTCGGCACAGGATCTTACCTTACGCTCACATAACTAGGGTTATTATTATTGCCCATCTCTCTGTGTTACTTTATATTGTCTAGAAATTTTGGTTTACCCAAATTAATCTGTCCCACGAGATTTCCAATTAGATCTCATGTACATGCGCCTATTTTCAATTCCAGAGACTCTTACTCATCTTAGACGCCTCGAGGTGGCTCAAAGGTAGGTATACAGTACTGTGCCGAGCAGCTCATTGCATTTCTTATTGTTATCCATCAGGTACACTTAGTTTCTTTATTATTTGTTCTCAGTTTGTTTTTACTCACATCTTAAGCTCGGAAGAGTCGAAGCAAATAAACCCATCAACTAGAATGTTATACTTGATCAATGCAGGGGTGTATACCTACTTTTGGGCCACCCTGTAGTACACATCGTGAATTTCCGAATTATGCAACTCCCTCCATTAATTACTTATGATATAACACTACTAAGATCTGAAATTATTATTTTAATAGTATTTGTAACTTGTTATTTTTCATCCTTATTTCAATGTCCAATTTATTTCGTACTCTTGCATTAACATATTTCTTGATTTAAACTTCCGTGTTTTTCCTAACTGTGCGGAGGTTGTATGTTATGAAACTGTATTCCAGCATTCCTACCCTAGCTACGATAACGAACACTGCCGATGTCACATAAATTGTTCAAGTCAGACTTCCCACTCTTTCAACCATTACGACCTTCCCGCTCGCTTTTCGAGCTATCAAAATAATAAATAAATAAATAAATAAATAAATAAATAAATAAATACAATAGAAAATAAGTCGAAGTGTAGACAAATTATGGATACATCATCTTAGCAAAAATTTGAAGATTCATATTTACACTAAAATGTACAAAGCAATAAAGTAATTATATTACCACTATATATTGATATTTTGTTTTTATTGGTGGGTTCTTTAATATATCCTTCATAAATTAATAAAAATAATCAATATTACTTTATGAATGATATAAGTGATTATGTGCTCAAATCTATCACTGTAGGGTTCTAACAGACGTCTTTTTCTAGTATAGTCCCTAAGACTGCTTCAATTGCTTGAATAAATTAACCCTGTATTAAAATAATAATTTCAATAACTTACTAAATAAGTATTTCTTCCAGCAGTAGCTGCTTCTGATAACCTGCAAAATAATATACCAATCCATACACGTTCTTCTGTTAACCTCCGAAAGCAACAATCAACTGGAAAGCGTGTAGTAAAGCACAAGATTTTTTCTTTTTTTTTTGTTTTGTTTTGTTTTGTTTTCCCTACCTCAAAAGAAAACTGGGTCTCTTCGGGTAGAGTGACTAAAGCGTGATACAGGGTTCAATTCCCGGTTGGAGATAGTTCTCACATACGAGACCAAATACTGGTACAAATCCCATTCTGAACAGTAGATTTAGTCTCATATAGCCTTGGGGCTGAAAACAACTGTCAACCAACCAAATAAAAAAAGAATTCTTCCATGTAACTTATTTTATTTCGAAGATAATGACAAAAGAATATATTTGGGTGGGTATATTATTTTCTAGCATTATATATGCATGAGTACTGTTTAAATACGAAAAATAAAAATCAATTTCGAAGAATTTTCGTGTAATAAATTTGCTACAATTTTAGCACTACATAGGCATTACGTACCTATATGATAAATATAGTCAATAAATCTGAACAATGGCGCTTATCTGAGAATTTTACGACCATGTTTGATTTCCGGTGAGAGCTCATGTGCTTTGGACCCCACGTTAAGCTATACGTCCGGTCTTATACAGCTAAGCTACGTGGTGAAAAGAGACTTGAACTCCAAATCAATCTCCCTCGCAGGTACCCATGAATATTATGCACAGCAGAAAGAGTTAATTAATACTTCCATATATGTTGTGAAAATAAGCAAATACAAGATTTCTGTGTTCTAAATATTATATCACATACACAATGCTACCTACAAAGTTACTCCGAAAATTCACTAACGTACTGAAGAAGAAAAGTTAGATGATAAAAGAGAAAAAGTGCAGTCACAGATGCACCATCATATTATGTTAAATACGTATGAAATTTGTATACAAAATGAGTAAAAATGTTTCAAGGAATCACCCAGACTCACTTTTAGGAGAGGAATTCACTAGTCATGATAACTGCATCTCAAAGAGAGAAGGCCAAGTACACAAAACTAATACTAAGTAAAAGAAATATATGGGGTTATACAGTACATGATGACGCATCATATGTACACGAATACTCACGGACAATTTCACACACCAGTTAAAATAAAGCTGCACAGATAGGGGTAAAAAGGAAGTCATGCACCTTCACATACAGTTGCTCTTGACCCACCCTCGAAGTCTGGCAAATCTTCAAAATTAAGATCCTCTGATAAGTCATCATCATCATCATCATCATCACGATCGTGGTACAAATCCACAGAGTTATTCCAACTGCTACGTTCTAGGATGCACAGGGGTATATTATTAATCATAGCACACATTTTGTTGCATCTAGTATGTCCTCTCGTTTACCACTCCGCGATATTTTCACCATAACACAGTATGCATATGTGTACTGCGTAGATGTTAATGTTTTTTCTGTTTACACATATTTTTGTTGCTCTCAGTTGCACTTTCAACTCAACATTGCAACAACAAAAATCCACAGTATCGATCGTAAATACTACAAAATTCGATTTCGTCACATCATCTGACCCATCAGAGATTATCATCAATCACGAAATTCTTGTCATTTTCACTTTCCTGCTTCGGAATACAGAATATATATTTAAACTCGCAAAACTTTCGTTAAGTTGGTTAACAGTACCTTCATGTTTCTCTCGCTTCGACACGTGACGCACGCTCAGCCCAGTCAGCTGGGCTATTTTAAGATTCCTCATGCGTATTTTTAACATGGGAAAAAACAGTGTAGTGCGTGGAAGTCTAATACGCCAGGATACAGTTCACTCCACTCTCGCTCGCTATTTCACTTCCTCATTCACGACAAGCTATATAGTACACATATGGGCAGTAGCAAGTGTAGGAGGATGATCAAGCTTGAACTTCACTCTCCCCCCATGTAATGCTATTTTTATCTCAAACCACTGATAATTACGTGTATTTTCGTGTGTTTTCTAATTTTCAGTTACAAATACTTACGAATGTGCTCGTTCCTAAAGAATATATATTAATGGATTATAATATTAATCAAGACCTTTTCAGCCTACAAAAAGCTCTCGGCGGCCAGATGGCAACCATTCAACAGGATGATAGGTGTTCAGCACATCATGTCGGGTCGTCTTCGCCCACAGACCGCTGATCCTTAACTCCATTACCTCACGATACTGACTAAGTCCACACCGAATTATAATATTATCAAGAATCGAACACGAGACCATATACATACATTAAGATCCATGCGGTACTCATCAATTACATAGGAGCTCTACTCACTAAATTTATAAATTATTTCGTCTTTATTAAAAGTTTTTTTTTTTTTTTTTTTTTTTTTTTTTTTTTTTTTTTTTTTAAAGCACTATTCTGAATTAGCATAATCATAGTTACACGAATATTGATCGTGAAATCAATGTATTAAGCAGTACAGGTTCATTATCAGATTAACTTACGAAATTGATTAGGTTTCTTTATAGCATATTCCATTTGAGTAATAGATCATCGCAATTTAATGTGGCTTCTAAATTCTATACTCAACTACTCTCTTCTGATAAAATATTTCAAGCTACAACTCTTTTATTCAATATTACCTAAAACATTTCTAATCTCGTGTAAAATGTGCGAAATTAAATACCGGGGAACATCTCAAATTCCAATATAATTACACGTCATGGACTTACCTACCATGGCGGCACACTAATGGATGTACACGTCAATATTTTGAAGGAACTTACTTGAGTATATTTTGCAACTTTCTAAGATGTTTGTTTGGAGCTCCACGTATCCTTTACGAATCAGAATGTTTGAGATTTGAACCTACAATTTACCAAGGAATACAAAATACATGCGCTATCACCGGTAATCAAACCAAGTTCTCTTGTATTAAAGGCGAGAACGCTAACAATTTAACCAAGAAAATGTATCTTTGTATCTTAGAATTGAGCTCTTAAAAAAGTTAAAATACGATGAATTGAAACTAAGTAGTTCTATGTAGTACACACGACCTTATGTTTGTAACGATGATTGGTATTTGAAGATAAATTGTTCTAACTAGCACACTTGACTTAAGGAAAGACTTCAGCCACGTGTAAGTAAATTCTTTGTATTTAGAAACTACGCATGACATAGTCCTATACTTAATTTTCTTTATTTTCTTCAAAAATTGTTCCTTATCTTTCAAAACAGATTGATGTAAACGCCTCATCAATCCAAAAAGTATATATTAAGTACTTACCATTCTTCTTACTTTGTTCATTACTTGGATTCAAAAAGCCATCGGTAATTTCAGAAAATTGGTTACTATCACTATTAATTTGCATATTATTTAGTTTCACGGGTTTCCCATTAGGTCCTACACCTTTCGTTTTCCGTTTCGCTTCCTCTTTGTTAATTTTGTCCTTATTTTTTTCACTGTTCTGCCAAAGCACTTCAGTATCTTCTGCACAATTATTTTGCACCTCCTGATTCAGAGATGGTCTCACTTTTAACTCAGTTATTCTCTGCTTGGAAACTCTATCATCAAACATACTGGAATCTGGAATGTTCTCTGTTTGATAAAAGTCTTTTAATTCAGGATATGAATGTTTATTGGAAGTAACACTTGGTTTCGCCGTCTCATCTTTGCCCTGTCGCTGATGACACTCCAACTTGTGGTGCAATGAGGAGTGATTACATTGATTATCTTTTAGAATTTTGTTTTCTTCTGTTCTTGGTGTCACACTACCGATATTTCTAGTTTTAGTCACTTTAGCTGTGTTCTCTGTCAGATCTAGTTCTAACAAATTATTCCATGTTGGTGACTCCGGATGCCTTGATCCATGCGAAGAAGGACTTGGTAAATTATTAAACTGAGATAACTTCGGTAAGCTATTAAAGTCTTCAATTAACCTCAAGTCCTTAGTCTTTTCCTTTGCAGACACTGTAACAAGAAGAAAAACAGTATTAATTTAAAGGGATGGGTTCAATTTGTATTACCATAAATTTCGCGAGGATATCGAAGACATCTACCTAAAGTAATTATTTTCCAACGCACAACTTCGAAGTAAACACACAAAATAATTTTTAGAAAAATTCTCTGTCTATTTTTTTTATAGAATTTTCACAGAAAAAAGCCAATACATACAATCTTACATATACTAGTAACATGTAAATATTCGTTTATTTATGAAGTACTTTATCGTAATCCACTGAAAATATATTCGACCAAATGACTAAAACTGTAACACACTATTTAAACTAAGCACATAAAATGAGTAAAACCAGTTATTAATACATTTTTTTTCTCTCTTATGGGGCGTTTACACTTGGTCGATTTAGTCGCACGACTAAATCGACTCACTGCATTTGCCACTAAATCGAAGCAACTAGGCCGAATCAGATCGATGGATGTGTTCAATTATTTCAATCACAGAAAATAGAACGTCTTTCAATTCAGTTGCCAGCGATTAGTCGCCTTCGATCAACAAGCGATTAAGTTGAAGTCCCGTTTACACGGTCGATTAAGTTGAAAGTGGCGTCAATTCAACTGAATCGAACGCAAATCGACTAAGTGTAAACGCCCCATTAGTGTCATACACCTCTGTGCTATTTTTAATGAACAGTTGGTTATATTGTAAAAACCCGTTCATCAACATGCTCTAGACAAATTTAGCAAGATTATTATTATTTTACATATGTAAGTGGATTTTAAAAAGAAAATAAGAATTCAATTTATTTGCACGCAAGATTATATAATTGCTTGCAGAACTGACTACCCCTTAATAAAATGTATATTACGAGGGAATATCAGAAACTAAGGTTACAAAAGGCCGATATTTCTGGAGTTTCGTCTGTTATAAAGGAATGAGGAGTGTGCGGTAATTTTAATACATGGATTTGGCAACTGCCCAGAATTTCAGCCACCCGCCACTACGGTGCTAGTTGTAGGTAAACACAAAAGGTAACTCGTTTGGAAAACTTGTGTCGCGAAGAAATTCGCTCAGTTATTCGATTTTTGTAGGTAAAACATGTAACTGCGGCTGAAATTCACCGGAAGCTGGTAGAGATTTACGGAGACACTGTAATGTCTCGTTACCATGTTGCAGAATAGTATCGAAAGTTTCGCCTGGTAGAGAAAACGTCGCCGACGAGGAGCCCAGAAAAATTACCACGCTGTTGAAGCAGTTTTACTGGGACATCATAAACCACCCTCCCTACAGTCCGGACCTCGCTTCAAGCGACTTTCACCTGTTCTTGCAGTTGAAGGAGCACCTATGAGGCCGTCGCATTGCTTCAGACGAGGAGGTGAAACACTTCGTAACAACGTGGATGAACACGCAAGGACAGGATTTTTACCAAGAGGGAATCTTCAAACTCATCCCACGATGTGACAAGTGCCTCAACCGATATGGAGACTATATAGATAAATAACCTAATGTATGTATTATCTGTTAGCTGTATTGGTTATATGAAATAATATATGTATACCCGTTTCACTGCAGGCTTCGTAACCTTACTTTCTGATTACCCCTTGTATTACTATATCTGACAATAATTTTGTAACAAATGATCAAATGTGATTGCATTCAGCTCTTAGTAATTTACATAAAATCATGATTTTTGAAAGTAAGAATGAAATGATTACTTAAGTCACTCGATTCAGTACGATGATAATGTCGGAAAAATATATAAGATATTACAAACCCAACTCTGAAGTAATCTAGAATAGATTTATATTCCTGTTACATCGAAGTACGTAACAGAAAACCAGGCAAGAATTAAAGTATACATCAAAATTTCACAAGTTAAACCCTATGGAAATAAGTCAGGCCTTTAATCATTATTATATAATTAACTCAACAGATTCAATTTCTCTGCTTCTGAAGTAAGAGTAAAAAGTCTACAACACAAATGTTTTCTTCCTACCTGGTGTGGAATGTTTTTCAAAAAAATCGTCAGCTTTCACAAGCCCCAACAAAGGAATAAATGATGCATGCTTTTTCTTTGCTTCGAACAGTTGCTGTTTCTTATACATCCCACATCCTGATCCTACGGGGTTATCCTGAACAAACAAAGAGCATACGAAATATTAACAACAATACGTAAGAAGCAAGATAAACAAACTCAACAACAGATTATTTCTTCATCTTCTAAAAATAAATTATACAAAACGGAATATTTATATATCTGTAGTAAATGAAATGAAAGTCTTAGTTTTGTAGTTACTTCAACTACTTGGAACAATATTATTAGGTCGGTGTAATCGAAATGTACGACTGACGTGTATCAGTTTCAAAAGCCAATAAAAACAACAATATATGTTAGTCAAACTAGTCTCCAGCTGCAGCCACTTTCCTTGTTTTTATGTACAATTAGAGAAATGCACATTTCCACGCGATGATTCATACGATTGTGGAACCGCTGGACGACAATAACACGGTATAAGTCCAAGTCGCCTGCAATTGCACGAATATTTTTCCGAGGGTGCGCTTCCACAGCTTCCTGAGTTGCACATCAGAACATGCTGTTTGATTTTCGATGTTATGCCACTGGTGCGAAATTTCAGAAAATCAATGGGGATATGGTGTCTTCATCCACAATTCCTTGCCCAAAGCACTGTTGATGTTTTTCGCAGCTAGACGTGCAGAATGTCCTAATTTAAACTCGTAAATGAAAATCACTTGCAATTTTGTGTACTCCATGGTGCACTTTTACACGACCCTGTCAAATAACACTGTCTTTTGACTGACTGGGCACCTCAGCCTGTTTTCTGAACATATAGGGCTATGTAATTTATGATGTACATGTGATCTCGGCCCGTCCATTAGTTTTCATTACATAAGACATAAAGATGGGCATTTCAATTGTTCCAACCTAATATATTAATGAAAATCGTCAATCGCAGCAATTGAAAGTAAATTTACCACCTGTTCAAGCCTTAGTGGCATCCTATTTTCTCATCAATTTCGTTCCACTGAATGGACAAACATAGTTTTATGGACATGAAATATGGAATCACAAACAAAACCTGCTTGTCTACAATTCACCATAGTAAATCTGTAGTCCACATCGACGCTGAAATATAATCCTTTCTCACATAAATTTCCTGTAATTTCCGGATACATTTCTGAAAATTAAGTGTGTGTGTAAATAGATATCATAATACTCGCTTTATTTTTCGTTTATTTCAGGAGAATGTTACGACGGCACTTGCATGTAACGCCAGTTACTTCGTCCCTATTATTTGTTACTGTACATAGAAAATATATATGTCACTGAATCCTTTAGTATGTTACTAACACAAATGATTCAAATTTCCTTACAAAAATGAAAGTTTAACTGCAATTTCGGTAGAAAATCAATGTTCAAGAGAATAAGTAATTACTTACAAACTCTACCCCTGCTATCCATTCATCAGGTGGTGTATGGCCTGGCAGATGACCAAGCCAGCGAACAACTCCGAACTCAGGTCCCTGATCACTAAGCCATACTACTCTGTCCCCCAATTTCAATGGTGGAGGGGGAGCGGATGGCTTCTTATAGTTTTCTGACGTACGATCCACCAACTCATTATTTTGGTTTCCATCTGGAAATATTGTTGGAGAAAAGGAGTCCATATTAGAATTTAACCATAACATGTTGAGTGCTGCACAATGTTAAGGAAAGAAAAAGAACTATCAGATATCCGTCAAAGGAATATGTAATTTATAAGCTACATGCTACCCTCATTTACGAAGAGATCTTCTCTCCGAGTCAATAATTCATGACATGATAAGACTATATGACTCAAGCAATACAGCATAAATACCATAAAATACAAAAACCAAAAAACTATGAAAGATCGAAAGAGCATAGTTGTATCTCTTCGATCCAATAATAACTGGTGAAAATAGTATATAATAAGTACAAGGGATTTTCAGATAATTATTACATTATAGATGAAAACTACTTTGATTTTATTCTCAATATTTTGATTGGAGTTGCTCCTGATTGAGTGAATAGTATTTTTACTCATCGTGCGAGAGATCCGGTTCAATCCCTGGTAGGTGGTTTAGATCCCACATTAAAATGTAGGTTCAGGTTTCATAATATAATCCGGTACTGAAAAAAACGTTAAACTAAAGAAAAAAAATCAGAGTAATCTTCTGTCTCCAAAATTCGTAAACTCACAATTCAATTTAAAATTCATAAAATTTAATTTTGAGCAGTTAGCCCGCTTCTCATTTTGCTCTTTTCTGTGCTCTCATCACAATGGTTTGATTGCTGGTAAAAGTGGAAAAAAAAGTTTCGAGAAAGCTGTTCACTGTCAAATGAGAATATACTAGCTACATTTTTTTTAAATACTGGATAAACAGAATTTAACACTATAATGTGTGTCTTTCTACAAGTCACATTAACCAAAGTACCACGGAAATCAAGTTTATACCAGAAAATGTTGTAATGGTCGTTTATTCAATATTAGAGAAATTATTCGTTATCTGAATAACGAATAATCGAAGAATCCATATATTCTCTCTCTCTTCCTTATACTATAAGAAGTCTGGGGGATGATTTCGACGCTATGACTAGCCGAAAATTTGCGAAAAGAATGAAAAAGCAGCCATAAGTAGAGAACATGTCGGATCAAATCGGGCAAAAGAAAATGTCCAATATTTTCAGTCATAGATTCCATAAATGCACAACTGGATGTGGTGCAGGGGCGGTGCAAGTGTGACCCTCAAAAAAACTCGAGAATTCTTGGGATATTTTATCAAAACCTAAATGAGAAAAATATACAATTAAGTACAAAATATGAACGAATGAGTCATTGTATATCGTTCAAATTAGAAAAAAAACATTTAGAATTCGAAAGAAGAGACTGAGACGTGTTTCACTGATTTACTTTGTCTCAGTACAGAATACACTCTCGGTGGAAGAACTGAAACGAACCGTAGTACTTAATGTTTCCGATTATGCCTTTTAGATTAATCGAGACGCATGTTAAATGAGAGCTAATTATCGCAAAATAATTCGTGGAATGAAAGCGTAGGAGACAACGGGGGACCTCGATGAAACTGACGGACTCGATGTTATCCACCACAAACTTCCATGATCTGGGATCGAACGAGGGACTCCTTGCCCCAGAATTGAGCGCTCTATCATTGTAGGGGACCAGGGTGGCTCAATGGTAGAGCGTTAATCTCTGGTGCACAGGGTCCTTAGTTCGATTCCAGCTCGCGCCAAGTGAACTTTGTGGTGACAAAGACCGTGTGCGTGGGTTTCCTCGGGATTTTCCCGTTTGCTCCCACTTTCTTCATTTCACCATTTCATCCATTTGTCATCATCACCGTTTCCTTTACCCTAGCCGGCATATTCGTGAGACGTAATAAATATTTCATTTTCATTTTTCTCTTATCACTGTGGCACGGTGTCCCCACTTTTATTCCGCTAAATTTATCATACGAGTAAGCACTGTGTGTGACAAACCAATGTACAAAAATACTGATGCTTAATTACTGTGCATTTCGTATCTTAGTTTCCGGAAACGAGAAATACGATTTTCTCGATCATTAATTGTCAACCGGTGTGTCAGTTTCCTCAAGGGTCCGCTGGTCGCCGTTGAGGTGATTTATAATAATTTTATTATTATTGTTCTTATTTGTGAGGAAGAAGGACTATCAAAAAGGGGATAGTAGTTCAAAAGGCTGCGAACTACGATTCTAAGTTAGTTGGAATAACACGCAAATCGTATTAATAGGTGTAGAGATATAAAGAAGATTCGATTTATGAGTCTTAAGCAGTCCTACTGTGGATCATGAAATGATTCAGACAGTTTCTCATTGTGGATGGACGGGGAATTAGAATTCTTCGATGTCGAAGTAAAGAAGCTCATAGCCAAATCGCAAAAACATATTGTAGTGGCAGGAGGCTGCGTCGAGAAATAGTACAGGTAATTTCAATTCATATCCGATAAGGTCTAGACACTAATATGTGAAGATATTTAGTGGGTGCCCTTCGTATTCGAGTATTTCACATTACGATGTACAGCATTTAGCAAGAGTTTTACGATCAACTGTAGTACAATACCTACAAAGTCAACAATAATGAACAAAGTTGTACTGCTTTATCATGTCACAATAACTATTTCTTAATCTGTAAAACATTCAGTGAAAGGTATTTTAAATTTGGAAGACACTGAAGAATTCTTGTGACGACGCCAGCTTTAATTTCTAGGTGGAAAGGGAGGGTTTGTGGCAATCATAAGGCAGAAAAATTTGGAACAGCAACTTTTTCTATACCGAAAACGGTGTTTTTTATTACTTGATCTACATTGCAATATACGTTTGGGAAGCAGGCGTCGCCACCAGGAATGGATGCTCGTCCTTCTTGCCTCTGTGGCGCTGGCACTGATTCTCAACTTTTACATAATTCAGTGCATCGCAAACTTATTAGGGCATAAAAAGTAGAAAGGCAAAGCGAAGGAAACGCGGCTACGAAACTTCAACTAGGGGAACTTGCAAAAGTAAGAGAGAAACGACGACAAGGGAACACGTAATAAAGAAAGTAAAAGTGTCGGTAAAGGTTCAATAGTGCATTAGTTCAGGAATACCGCGTGTCTATAAATTAGTTACACAAAAGTAAGCACTTATTGTGAAGAAACTATATCGGTAACAGTAATGTTTTGTACCTCCATAATGACTATGATGGATTCTATAATTAAACAGAGAAAATGAGAAGAAAGAAATTCAAGTAGTAGATTGTTTGTAGGGTAGAATACATTCTTAATAATTACACTTACAAAAGCAGAGAAATTTCACGCAATATGCATATTTTAACATTTTTCGTAAATGGTAAGTCATACACTCAACGAATATCCTCCGAGAGTGTACTTTTTACTGAGACGAAGTAGATCAATTAAACATGCCTCTCTCTCGTTCTTTCGAATTCTATCAGTGTTTTTCTATCTTAAACTATGTATTATTTGGTCTAGGCATTAATTCGTGCGGGTGGACAAGAGATGGTGCAACGAACGGAGCGTCCCACAGTTCCGTGTATCCACACATGTGTTGCAAACCCCTGTCATCGCGTATCGTTCGTAGTATAGGCAGTGGATTAAAGCGTCAACAACACCAGTTTGTAGTTAAGTGAACATGGCGCAATTTGTGCCTGATAAAGTGTTTTTGCGGGGTGTCCTGCTGCATTACTTTAACATGCAGAAAAGTGCGACTGAAAGTCATCGTATTTTGGTGGAAGTGTATGGTGACCATGCTCTAGCTGAGCGAACGTGTCAGAAGTGGTTTGCACGGTTTAGAAGTGGTGATTTCGGCTTGGCAGTCCAAGAGCGAGCTGGACAGCCAAAAAAAATTCAAGACGAAGAATTGACAGCATTGCTCGAGCAGGATTCGTGTCAAACGCAGGAACAACTTGCAGCAGCATTAGGCGTTGATCAAACAACAGTCTCCAAACGCTTGAAAGCCATGGGAATGATTCAAAAGATGTCACATTGGGTTCCACATGAATTGAAAGACAGAGACGTTGAAAGACGAAAAACCATTTGCGAATTGCTGCTTCAACGACAGAGCAGAAAGGGGTTTCTGCATCGAATTATTACGGGTGATGAGAAGTGGATCCATTACGAGAACCCTAAACGAAAAAAGGCCTGGGTGAAACCAGGTGAACCAGGTCCATCACAATCAAAACGAGATATTCACTGTGCAAAGGTTATGCTGTGCATATGGTGGGATATGAAAGGTGTGGTGTACTATGAGCTGCTGCAACCGGGTGAAACTATGAATGGAGAACGTTATCGATGACAAAATGCGTTTGAAGTAAGCTCTGGCCAGAACACGACCAGAATGGGAGAACAGACATGATAAACTTATTGTTCAACATGATAACGCTCGCCCACATGTCGCAAAACCGGTCAAAACCTATTTAGAAAATGTCGGATGGGAAGTTTTACCCCACCCGCCGTATTCACCAGACGTTGCTCCTTCGGACTACTACTTGTTCGATTGCATGAACAACGATTTGATTGGACAGCGGTTTACTTCTTCAGAAGATATCGAAACATGGGTCTCTGACTGGATCGCTTCCAAGGATGAGGACTTCTTTCGCCACGGAATCCGTACATTGCCTGACAGATGGGCGAAAGTGGTGGCTAGCGATGGACAATATTTTTCTTAAGGTATTTATGTATTTTGTGTTTGTACTACAGCTTCAATGTGTGCGTACCAACCGCACGAATTAATTCCTAGACCAAATACAATTTTTGTTCGTTGAAATATTGTACTTGATTTTTGTTTATTTTCCTCATTCAAATTCTGATAAAATACACCAGGAATTCTTGAGTTTCTTTAGTAGTCACCCTTGCGCCGCCCATGCACCATATCAAATTGTGCATTTATGGAATTTACGACATAAAATAATGGACACTTCATTTTACCCGACCTTGATCCAACATTTTGTTCTTCAGTTATGGCTGTTTTATGCGTTTTTTCGAAAAATTTTCGGCTTGTCACAGCCCCAAAAGGAAGTATTTCTACACCCAGTTTGGTCTACGCCTTTTGTCTTTATCTTGGTGTTAGGAACCACCTCCAAAACGTTGTTGGTGCTGTTTTGAAACACACTATATACATTGCCGTGCAGATTTAACAATGTTCCCGGTTTGGCTCCAGCTTCGTCACCAAGCCTTGAATGCAGTGTTTAGATGGTTTACGGCGACCACCGAAACGTTCTAAAAACAGCTGCTGACATCTCTTAAAGGAACCACTTATCCAATACTGTTTCATAAGAAACGCGCTCTTTCACAGAAAATCGTTTTTTTAACTTTTACGTCCCACGGTTATGCCGGTTATGCTACAGGAGATGGTGATGATGAGAGATGAGTGAAATGGTGGAATGAATAAAGTGGGAGGAAACGGGAGAACCCGGAGAAAACCCACGAGCACGGTGTTTGTCCACCACGAAGTCCACACGGCGCGTGCTGGGATCGAACCAGGGACCCCAAGCACCGGAGGTGAACGCTCTACCACTGAGCCACCGCGCCCCCACGCTCTTCCACAGAATATCGATACATCGTCCGAGTCAAGCAGCACCGGAAGAACCAAGTCGCACGGTACGCCAGGGTACACTGACACATGAGACCTACATATAGCTCGCGGAACATCATTGTAGAGACCTGCACGGGCCGGGCTTGGGCGGGCCGACACTGTTATTTCTTTAGGCCGGGCCGGGCTTGGGCTGGCCGACACTGATTTCTCTTCAGGTCTAGCCGGGATGAGGCCGATCAATCGCAATTCTTTAACAATTATTGACTTTCGTTAAACGATAATTGGAATAATGCCAAACGTTGAAGAAGTGTGTCCGTGAAAAATGTTACAAAGAATGCAATAGCTATTTACAGTTTGTGTTGCTTAGCGGCTCCACTTTCACTATAGAGGATTGCAGGCATTATGCGGTAAATTAAGCTCTGACCTTGACCTTCACTGAACTCAAAATATAAAAAGAAGGGGTGGGAATATTTCACCTGTCGCTAAACAATATTGCCATCTTTACTTTATGCTAAAAATGAATTAAGTTAGATTTTTGTTACAGGGAATGGAGTTTTTGTTCCCTCGATGACAGGCAAAGTTCTAGGAGGCAATGGTACCATTCGGGAGGCAAGCGTCAGGTTGTGAACCAGAGTTTAGAAAATGTTTCTGAGGGTTAGGTCAAATTTAGTATTAAATTTTGAAAACGACTGGGGCTCGAGCTAATTTTTAAAAAAAAATATCGGGCCCGGGGTCGGGCCAAAAACTTTTAAAATTTATCGGGCCCGGGCCGGGCTTGGGCCAGGAATTTTTAAAGTTATCGGGCCGGGCCGGGCTCGGGCCGAAAATCTCCAAAAGTTTTCGGGCCTGGGCTGGGCCGGGCCTACGTACGTTCGGGCTGGATTGGGCTCGGGCCGAAAAATTCGGCCCGTGCAGGTCTCTACATCATTGTTGCCACATTTCACAGATTTACAATGCTATCACGTCGACGAGCTACGTGAAAATATCCGGCGTGAAATCTCACGCAGTCACGTCCAATACTCTGGCAGCAACATTCAGGAACATGTAACGCCGTGTTGAACTGCGTAAAAAGGTGTGGGGAGGTTACTTGCAGTACCTCTTGTAATGTACCTTCATTTCCCAACCATAAAGGTATATCATTTGCAATTTTGGTTTCATATCCGCTTTTATTAAGATTTTTATAACACTTCTGCCGGGGTCCCTTACAAGTGGGCCACCCTGTATAGTGTGTGTGTATGGATAAATCCGACGATTCTCATAGCTGGAAATGTCAATTAGTAATATATTCATATGATATCATGAATATCAATATCATGCGACGTAAATTTGCAATAGTGCTTGATATGTTGTTGAAAAATGTAAGGTTATATAATGCACTGTAATAGGCGTATCTCGTTTTGTAAAGCATAAACCATAGAATTAAAAGCAAAATCTATCAAAGTAGAATAATAATCCTCCCTACTGGTTTAGGGAGGATTATTATGCGCGCCTTTAGTACAAATGGTCCCGTGTTCGATTCCCGACGGGAGAACATTGAATGCACTACGGTGGCTCGGATTCCACCTTAAACTGTAGATCCACATCTCATATAGTCTCGGCACTGAAAGGGACGCTACGTTTCAATAAATACACAATAAAAATAATAAAAGCTTTAAAAATGTTTTGAAAAGTATTCCCTCAAACTAGAAACAGGGTCTGACAATTCTGATTGTCAATATGGCATCAATTTACTTTTACACGTTTGAAATACCTGTTGTTTATAAAAATCATACAACTAAAAGCAACACTGTGAAAAATTTAATAAAGTGATCTCTTACACAGTGTTTTCCAGCATTATCTCCAAAGGTGTCAGATACGGAAAAGAATCTTGTACCATATCATCAATACGCACTACTCAGTAGTAAAGCTCATTGTTACTCGAGTAATAATACAACTTATTATTCCCTCTTTATGAAACCCATTATCTCTTGTAGCTTGACGCCTTTATCTTGACCACTGATAATAATGGATAAATCACTAAGAATAACTTAATGCTTGAATGGAGAATAAAGAGAGAAGTATCCACAATTAAATTCGAATACCGTACATGTTGTGAAACACTTTAAACTGAACTGAAATTACACACCATCTGAAATCCTCCACTTCTAACAACAAAATGCATGAATTTCTTTACGCACACTATGCACGTGATCAACACTGTTAATGAAAGAAAAATGGGGACAACGTTAATCCTATCACAACAAACACAATATTTTTTCGTCCTCTTTCTAATACGTGTCTTGGCTGCTACATGACTTTCCACATTCGCACGTAGAGTGTACACGACTCTGTGTGTACTGTACAAGTGCTTCTTTTTTTAATGATGTGTTGTACATATCTGTCGGAAAAGAAAGTTACGTGAAGAGCCAGGGAAAAAGAATCTTGTTTATCTCTACCTTGGCATATCGGAAATAATATACTCATTTCCATAAACGAGAATCTGTTTATTGTTAAATTATGTGTCTCAACGGCTAGCTTCAAGCTCTCGACCTATCATACTTTTAACGAATGATATTTCTAGACGATTTGAAAAATTACAACTCTGAGTTGGTATAGTACAATGCAATTAGGTTTGAACCCGGACATTTAAAAAGAAGCAGAAGAAGAAGAAGAAAGAAACCTTTACTAAAATGGTCAAGATACTCTATTCAGTAACTCAAAGAGTCACAAAAAATCCTGCGTCGGGTTTCGTCACTATGGCCGCCATATTGGATAGCTTATTTCTAATGCCAAAAGTTTTCGTGGAGACTTAGCATTCACTTTCAATGACTATAATACAGGTGTAAACACAACAGAGACATGAACCATACCTCGTTGAAAAGATATTTGATTAGTTGTTCTTATTATATGAGAATTGAAGAAATTTAAGTTTTCCCGAAAGATTAAAAAAAGGGAAATTCTAAAAATTTCTCAGAACAGAAGTGAAAAATTGAGTTTTGGGATTTTTGTAACAACATTGTCGGGAGAAGAAACAATAAAACAACGAATCCGAAACCTTTCCTAAAACGACCATGATACTCTATTCAGTAACCCAGTCCCAAAAAATCCCGCGTCGGGTTTCGTCACTATGGCCGCCATATCGGATAGCCTATTTCCAATGCCAAAAATCTTCGTGAAAGCCATGGCATTCACTTTAACTGACTACAATACAGGTTGTAAACACAGTAGAGATATAAATCATACCTCATCGAAAAGATACTTAATTAGTTGTTCTTATTGTGTAAAAATTGAGGAAATTTTACATTTTCCCGAAAGGGGAAAAAAGGGAACTTCTACAAAATTTCTCAGAACAAAAGTGAAAAATTGATCCGTATTACAATATTGTACGAAGAATAAACATAAAATATCTGCAAATTGTTGGCTAAACCTTTCTCAGTAAAACGTTAAAAATACACAATATTAACACATTCCAAATTGTGGATTTTAAACTCAGATTCACATAGTGTGTTAAATTCCCTCTTGTCCAGGTATTGTAAAATTTTCACCTGTGCATCCACAAGTTTTGATTGATTGATTGAATAGGGGGTTTAATGGGGACGTCAGCATCAAGGCTATATGTCCCCGTCACGATTAAACGGTTGCTCTGGACCACAAGTTTTGAGTGAAGTTATCAATGGATAGGTATTTGAAAAGGCTTCAATATATTTTACAAACCCCAATGTTGACTGGTTTTGGAAAGGGGAAAATCCCAAAATTTGAGGGATTTTAAAAAAATGCTCTACTCTACGCAAGCGAGATTAGTGTGGAGGAATTTTACATGTATACAAAATTGTTGAAAAACTCATGAACGTATAAATATTCGTAAAGTTTGACCTAGGAAAAGGCCTAAAAAATAATCCTTTATTATATAAACGTTTCAAACTTAGATAATTTTGATTTGAAAATAAGTTACGATTACTTGAATGTTTGGCATCTTGGAAGTCTCTTCTTCGATATCCTTTTCGGCAGCCAGCAAATCTCCATGCATTTCCACTTCATCTTCTATGTTCCTGTTCGTACGTCCATGCTATACGCAGTACATACACATGATAGAGCATTTTAACATACCTCTCCGGCACTCAGGACTTCTTTCACAGTAGTCGGTGCAGGAACAAGAGATAAGATGTAGTAATTCTTCAGGAGCAGCGGACTTCGAAGTTGGTATGGGACATAGATAACTATTGACTATCCTCAAACCCTAGTGTAAAGTGTCCAGGTTAACACCACGCCATTGCTGCACTTGATAAAATATTCGAAGTGAATGCTCACGAGTGGCTCCTGTTATAGGAGTACAGCTAAGTTAAACTGCAAATGTATAGGCTATTTGGCAATTGTCTTCTCATATAGTTGGTGACAAAATGTCCAAGTTCCCGATATCTTTTGATCCATACAGTGACAGAAGGAAAGATTCACCAGCTTAAGCCACAGCTTCAGCTGACACTCGAGAATTATTGGAAGTACTTCGTTTCTCTCTAGGTTCCTTATTACTCTAACTTCTGGTAAGTACAGATTTTGCCTTTTCGATCAATTGACTAAACTGACTCGCATCCTGTGAAGCCGTGTACAATTAGAAGGAAGTCCCCTATATCATCTTGAATGTGGTGAATCTTGTCTGGGCAAGTCTTCGTTCCTGGCATTATCATGTTCAAAGAGGTTCTGATGGAGCAAGACAACTAGAAGAACTAATAAATATTTATCTTCACCAATCAAAATAACTCTAAGGCCTTTCTTGGCCTCTGTTACAATCAGCATATCAACATCTGCCTTGACCAGGAGTACCTTGCATCCTGATTTCTGGAGATGCTTACTCCAAAGATGGCTCAATCTTATTTTATTGCTGTGATTTAGGATAAATTCAGTCTGCCCTACAGTAACAGTAATATTATCTTCTAATTCTATGTTTATGAGGCAAGTCTTTCCTGCACGTCGCAGATGCTCTTCAACTTTTGTCCTTATACCTTCGTTATTTCCATCAGAAACGACGAGAGATTTTCCGTAATGAGTAACAACGTATGAGTATATTGCTGACATATTATTTTGAACGTGGATGGACGCTGTCATACAACACGATGCAAGAGATAACCACCATCAACTATGTAGGATACACCTGTTTTGCGGCACTACTTCTTATTTTCTGGGTCGAAGTTCAGGACAAAACGGATATTGTCGATGACTGTACTTTTCCTCATTAGATCTCCTTCATCAAATAAGGAGCGAGGATACGCAGATAGTTAATATTTGAAACTCTCAGACAACTGTTCTTCAAAGCTGTGTATACCACGCAGTGCAGAAGCTAGTTTCGTTGAGTTGTGTTGATTTTAGTTTAGCGTCCCGTTCAGCAGCGAGGCTATATGAGACGTGGACCTACTGATTAACGTGGAATCCGAACCACATGAGTTCCTGCCGGGAATCAAACCCGGGTCTCCCACGCCAAAGAGAAGCTAGTTTGGGTTTACACAGATTGCTTCATTACGAACAGTTACTGATCTTGTTAAGCTGCCCAAAGACTTCACACTTGACTTGCATTTAAGATGAATTTCACTGAATTGCTTTCTCTCAATCGTCTTCATCACAACAAATCTAACTTCTAATGCTTTATCATAATTTACGTTTTCATCAGTTAGCAAATCAGTAGATATTGATGTAAGTTGGGTCGAATGATTTATGTTCTCGGAGCCAGTTGATGAAACAAAGACATCTTCGGCGTCACGAGTTGGACGAGACTCTCGCAAGTCAACATGTTCGGAGGAGGCGGAGATAGAATCAGTGGATTTCTCCACAGCTTCCACTATTCTTGAATATGCAGGCATGGAATGAACCCATGTAGTAATAGTTGAAGCAAAATTCCTCGTCCCCAGGTGAGGCTACCACTACTTTTCATTTCTCTCATCAAAGCTTGTTGAATTGTCAGGTCCCTCCAAATTCCGCACCAAAATTTCTCAATTTGCCTAACTATGAAGTAGCTTTGTTTTACAAACTTCGGAATTTCTTGATTTAGTCAAGTTGATTCTAGTTTGCAGATTATTAGCTGAATTGATGATAACGATGATGTAGTGTTTCTGCCTGAATGCAGGTCTTTGACCCGAAGGTCCAAGGGCAAAGTAAATCCATGGTGATTTGCCATTGCCTTCCATAGGATAATGATGACTACTCGTAACTGGATGAATAAGTGCACTATTTAAAAATATAATCAATATTACAACCACTAGAAAAAGTCTCAACCTGGGAATTGAGTTGACTTTCTGACTAAAGAAGGATTAACCAATGCTTGAAGATACATGTTAATTTCTTTCGACTATTCCTACATGCAAGGACTATATATATCTCTCAAATTACAGGAAATCTCACATTCTTCCTTTCTCCAAACAAGCCAGTATTTAGGTTTGTAGATGTTATTAAAGCCTCTGCAAATACCAACTCACTGATAACTTCACTCAAAATTTGTGGTTGTAGAGGCAAAAATCTTACAATATGGATCAAAAGGGAATTTAATGCATTATATGAATCTTCAAAATCCCAGCTTTTAGAAGATATTAATATTTGGGTGTAGCAAATAATTTAATTAGGGTCTAGCCAATAATTTTGTACATATTTTATGTTTCTTCTCCCTACAATGTAATAAAAATCCCAAAACTCAATTCTTCACTTCTGTTCTGAGAAATTTTGTGCAATTTCCCTTTTTCCCTTTTCTTCAATGTTCATATAATAAGAACAATTAGATAAATATCTTTCCAACGAGGTATGGTTCATGTCTCTGCTGTGTTTACAACCTGTATTATAGCCACTGAAAGTGAATGCTAAGTCTCCATGAAAACTTTTGGTTTTGGAAATAGTCTATCCAATATGGCGGCCATAGTGACGAAACCCGACGCGGGATTTTTTTGGAACTTTCTCTAAGTTACTGAATAGAGTATCATGATCATTTTAGAAAAGGTTTCGGCTTGTTTTTTTGAATGTCCGGGTTTTGCCCCTTTTTTGGAACTAATAACACTGTTAGCCCTCTGGTGTTAGAGTGAGAGAAATAATTGCCGATATTTGCATGGTGCAAAATTTCAGCGTTTTCTCTCCATTAGTTTAAAAGTATCAAAATGAATGGTGCACCCTGTAATACAGGGTGGCTCAAAAGTAGATATGCAGTCTCGTAGTGATCAACTCATTGTTTTTTATATTATTTCTTATTGTTATCCATTATATGGACTCTGTTTCTTTATTATTTGTTTTTAACGTCTTTTTACTTATATATCTTAAGCTCGGAACAGCCGAAACAAATAAACCTATAAGCTAGAATGTTATACTTGATCAATGCAGGGGTGTATACCTACTTTTGGGCCACCCTGTATATCTTAAGTAGGAAGATAGATAGATAGATACATAAACGAATCGAATTGAGAACCTCCCCGGTTATTAAGTAGGTTAAACAGTAGATAAGAAGGCCGATTCAGTCCTTTTAAGTATGCTATCACAGCGCCAACAGCTCCGTCCGTCTGAGTCTGTATTTATAAGCCGTCTGCTAGTGGCGACCCATGAGGGAAGTTACACTGGTTTAAAAAGAAATACATCATCGCTTCAACTAAAGGATGAAAACTAATTTAACGTTCTACTTCCTCTAAACAAGAATTAGCATATTAGAAGAGTTTTCTTTCCTTTTTTTTTTCAAGAAGTAATAACATTTTTTTTTTTTACCAACTTCCCTCACGAGCCATCACTGTCTCATTTTCTCCAATTGTCATAGTCCTCCGTCAGCCTATAGTATAGATACTATTCCGAAAATCACCCCTAGAGACAAAGAAACTACCCAGGAATGTATTGTACATGACAAACTTCTAAAGCAATGATTTTCAACCGGTGTGTCACGCAATTCCATAGTGTGTCGCAGGATTTTATAACTTAAAAAGTCATGAAGCATTTAATAACTAGTTAAAAAACGATTTTGAGACAGGGTGTACAACGTCCTTGATTATGCCCCTTTAGGCTAAGGGCGACAGATGATTAAGGCAAGTGAATGATGGAAGAACTGGTAGAATGACACGCTAGGAAGAAACAGGAGCACCCCGAGAAAACTCAGGGACAACATGCTGTCCACAATACTTAGTTGGCAGGTGATCGAACAAGGAACCCTACACACCAGAGTTAAGCGCTTTACCACTGAGCCACCATCCCTACCGAGTGTACCTGTCAACGCTTTCAGCGGGAGCGAGGATGCTCAGTACTAATAGACATTAGTTTCAAAAAACTTACTGTCTTGCACGGTTACATTTTATACTATTATTAAGGTTAATGTGTCGCAATGTCGTGAGCGTTCAGTAACGTGCGTCGTCTGTCAAACAAAACAAAACAAAAAAAAAAAAAAAAAGCTGGGAACCACTGTTTTAAAAGATTTCAATCTCCCGCCACGACGCAATGATAATCAAATGGGTTCATAACTAAATCAATTATACAATAAATAAAACTACAATTGTAGAGTACCTTACTTAACAAGATCAGTTAGAATAAAGTCTACCCTCTTTCCGTCTGTTAGCACAACGAACAGCTGAATCGAAAAGAATACAGTTTTGGCATCCCTTCCACGTCGACATTCCACACAACAAGAATTAGGTCACAATGTTTTCACGTTTCGGTGTAAATAAGGCGCATTGAATTTTTCATTAAAGATGTTAATGTTGCTTATTAACGTACAGACAACAAAAATACTTTAAAGAAAAATATATGAATATATTAAGATGATGTATATACACCGATTTGCATCAACACACTGCACTTAATTGGGAGGGATGAGACTGTCACACTAAGCTTACGGAAACCGTTAGTATATATTTCTTCATTGTACGTTCTTCTTTTCCTTTGTGTTCCATAAATAAAAGTAATCAAGAAAGTTCTGTCGCTTTTCCCCCACCACCTTCGAACATCGATATGTCACCTAAGACATACATGGAAGATTAAAAATAGCTCCCATCAGCATCGACGACCTTCTGCCAACGAATCTGGACGGCCATAGATTCCATCGCGGTAGAACTTGGTGGGCTATGAAGCGAAGAAGGTATCAAGTGCATTTTGCACCTCTACTAGGGATATGAACTGGCGTCCTCTAAGGTGATTGTCCAAGGAATGGAACGGGTGAAAATCGGGTGTGCGATGTCCGGGAAGTATGGCGGATCCAATAGTGTTTTTCATCCAAAGAGTAGAATAGTGTCCCGTTTCATTTTAACAACGTGGGGCTTAGCGTTGTCCTTTAACAGGAGGACCCCTTTGTGATTCAGAAGTGGTGGTTCCAGAGTTTTGAACGGCTAAACTGCTGACAGTACAGTCGCACTGATGCTCTGGCCAGCTGATAGCAGTTTCCGATGCACGATGCCGCAAGCAGTCCACCAAACACACAGGAGGACCTTCTGGTGTAGTGCTGGTTTCGTCTGTTTTGGAACTGGTTCATGGGATGTTAACCAATAATGACAGCGCCGTGGAGCTTTGTACAGAACCCACTTCTCATCACATGTCAACACGTCAACACCCTGTCCAGAAATGGTTCTTTTCTCAGACGAGACAGCAAAGAAACATAGGTGTCTGCTCGCGTTGCCTTCTGGCCCAGAGTCAAATCATGTGGGACCCATCGACCCAACTTGTAGTGCTTCCCAAGTTGATTTAGGTGCTGCCGAATGGTTTCTCCACTCACACTGAATTGTAGTCCCAGTTTCACATGCATGGTCACTGTTCGCCTCAATTGCTGCCTAAAGATCATTTTGTACATGTGTTGGTCTTTCGGCACGTGGTGCGTCTTCGAGTGTTTCGTCACAGTCCTTAAAACTTGTTAAACCACCGCTAAACTGTCCACGTAGTCACTACACCCTCACCAAAAGCCTGGCATATCTTCCGCTCCGCTGCAGGGGCGTTTGACCCGTTTGAACTCGTACAACATACACGCCCTTATGAAGCTCTGTGGAGGTCCCATGTTCACTCTGTCCTTACGCAAGTTCACGGTGTAACTGAACTGCCACAACCAGGTAGTACGTTGGATGTACCCATACCAACAACTAACCTTCGCTTTATTTCCATTCGCATTCAACCCGCGGTGCGAGAGTCAATTGAACAAAGACCTCCACAAAAAGCGACAGAACTTTCTTGGTCAAAGACCTCCACAAAAAGCGACAGAACTTTCTTGGTTACCTTTATAATTGATTTAAGAATTAGATATCTGGGCTTTCGATACCTATGGCCATATAGTCCGTCACGTATGAAAGATGATGTTCCTCGGCGAGCACACTACCCGGGAAAAGGGAAAGAAGGAAGAGCTCTAGGACCTATAAGTTAGATACCATCTCGGCATTTTCCTGGTGTGAATGAGGAAAGATAGCTGGCCTGAAAAAGCTGTTTACACTCCCATATAGTGTGTCCCCACCGGGAGTCGAACCCAGGACTGTTCTTACCGAAGGCGAGAACGTTAGTGACTACGCTTCGCGCGGCCACTCCATATAACTGACTTGCCCAATTACAAAAACGTCTCTTGTCCACTTTTTTGGAATGTTCTTTTCTTTGTTCATGATTTGTGAGCACATAATTTCAGTTAACTTACCCCATTTTAATGCTAGGCACTTAATTTACATTTTACAAAACTTGTTTTTGCTTATTTACATATGTACAAATTAAGATAAGTAAAAAAGAAACTTGATTTCCCGAGTTTTTAAAGTGGACAAGAGTTTTCCGTTTGGTAACTGCCAGTAGCGTGATCCTGTAAATCAGCTCTCTTGGAGGCGATACAGAATAGTGGGGAACGACTTGTATTTAAACTTCTAGAATGGTCTGTGCACTCTTCAACAGCCAGATTCAAGGTCTGGTTTTGGTTTGAAGCCCACGTTAATAACATATCCCTCCTTCATATCATGTTGCATACGGGTGCACAACAAAAACTCGAACTCACTTGGCTACTAGAAATCTATTGCTGAATTTACGAACGCGTAGTTATTGTACTTTGGAAAATAACTTCGGTGATGTTAATTATAGTATAGGAAAATTAGTTCGAAGTGCGGAAAAATAGTATAACAAGCTGAAAATTGGTGGATGTGTTCTTTGGATACCCCTGATTAACATACTCAAAATCCCAAAAAATCCCACCTGGGCAACATGCCGCCATCTTGGAAAATGGCCGCCATTGAAATTTTTTTACTAAGGTTCCTTTTGAAGGCCATAACATCGGACACAAGAGAGATATTGATGTGCGGTTTGCGCGAGGTTATCGCAGACACTCCAGACTATTCACTGAAAACAACATTTAAACCTTTAATTGGAAATCTATGTAAACAAAGTATATAAAAATTACAACTTCGAAAATTTTTCGATACATATTTTCAATACAACTCGATTTTCGCTCGTTTCCGTCCGTGTTACCAAAAAAAAGTAATGAAGCAAATGTTGTAGAGCACACAAAAATACCCAAGAATATATCCTAGTTTTGTCCAAAAACTCAAGTCTGAATGGTTTAATAGAGCGCGCAGTAAACGCAGTGTCACTTGCTTAGCCTTAGTTAGTTGCTGCACAAGAATGTAACAAAACAACTTCCAGATGGGCAATACTTCCAAATATTTTACTTCGAGCATTTTCTTTTGAAGGAACCTACGGATTTAGAGCATCCACGTCGCTTGTTTGCGGTTGATATCAGGTTCGGCATTTCGTTATCGGTCAGGTCTTCATGTTCTTCTTCATAGATCATTGAATCTGCAGTATCCTCTTGATTTGTACATCCCTCAATTGCACAGTTGCTGCAAAATGGTGAGCATCGAAGTCCATCTTTCGGACAACCACAATATTTTTCACACCCTACGTGGCAATTGCAGCTTACAAGGTTCATCAGCATATCTGGAGCTGGAGATTGAGTGCTAGGGACAGGTATTAACTCACCATTACTGTTTTCTTCCAGCCTCATTCGACTGGAGGAAGGGACACACCACGCCATTCCTGAACCTGATGATACACTCTTAAGCAATGTTGCTTCGCTGCTGCTGATGTTGGAGGAAGGGTTGCTAAATCGAATGTTGCACCTATTTTCTGTTTAGCAACAGTCCTGACGTAGCACTTATATCGAGTTTTGTTAAGCCCATCGGAAATTTTTCCACCGTACATAGCGACAAGAAATTCTTCACCAGCCGTCACGATCTCATCAACTGCTGCATTCTCCTTATTAAAAATGTCCCCCCCCCATATGCCCCCCATCTGAAACCTTTCCTGAAACTTCAAGCTTTGTTCTAGACGGAGGAGATTTACTGCATCGAGTTCACTGGCCAAGACCAGGGACTTTCAGTGATGTATGTCAGAGCTATGTTTCATTCATCAAAGCAAATTATAAAGGACAGGTTACGATAGTTTTTTGATGGTTATACGGAATGTACAACAAAAGCCACAGAGCGCATGCGACGAAGATCACAACTTTCGTCTTCTGAAGTGCTAGTAGAGCTGCAAACTGAAGCAAGTACTTCACAACATCAATTTTTTAGGAAATGAGGCGAACAAGGCAAACCTCATAGCTCTTCTAGGATCACAATTAAAAGAAAATAGAATTACTGTGATCAACGCTTCGGGTGATGCTGACCGTCTCATAGTAGTTACTGCTATCGAACTGGGAAAAAGTGAGGAAAACCCTGTCATTGTGGGCACAGACACGACTTGCTAGTACTTCTTACGGCACTTGCACCAACAAATAATAACATTCGGTTGCTTATACCGGGCTCGAAGTCGCTCCCCCCAAAATTGTTCGAATCTACGAAATTGCAGCTGGCCCTGGGTGACATGTATAATCATATGCTTTTCCTTCACGGCTGGCTGTGACACTACATCGGCACCTTTCAAAAGAGGAAAAATACTAGCCTTTGAGACACTGGAAGCATCTCCAAACCTTCGCAAGAAAGTGGAGATTTTTAATAAGGAGAATGCAGCAGTTGATGAGATCGTGACGGCTGGTGAAGAATTCTTGTCGCTATGTACGGTGGAAAAATTTCTGATGGGCTTAACAAAACTCGATATAAGTGCTACGTCAGGACTGTTGCTAAACAGAAAATAGGTGCAACATTCGATTTAGCAACCCTTCCTCCAACAGCAGCAGCAGCGAAGCAAAATTACTTAAGAGTGTATCATCAGGTTCAGGAATGGCGTGGTGTGTCCCTTCCTCCAGTCGAATGAGGCTGGAAGAAAACAGTAATGGTGAGTTAATACCTGTCCCTAGCACTCAATCTCCAGCTCCAGATATGCTGATGAACCTTGTAAGCTGCAATTGCCACGTAGGGTGTGAAAAATATTGTGGTTGTCCGAAAGATGGACTTCGATGCTCACCATTTTGCAGCAACTGTGCAATTGAGGGATGTACAAATCAAGAGGATACTGCAGATTCAATGATCTATGAAGAAGAACATGAAGACCTGACCGATAACGAAATGCCGAACCTGATATCAACCGCAAACAAGCGACGTGGATGCTCTAAATCCGTAGGTTCCTTCAAAAGAAAATGCTCGAAGTAAAATATTTGGAAGTATTGCCCATCTGGAAGTTGTTTTGTTACATTCTTGTGCAGCAACTAACTAAGGCTAAGCAAGTGACACTGCGTTTACTGCGCGCTCTATTAAACCATTCAGACTTGAGTTTTTGGACAAAACTAGGATATATTCTTGGGTATTTTTGTGTGCTCTACAACATTTGCTTCATTACTTTTTTTTGGTAACACGGACGGAAAAGAGCGAAAATCGAGTTGTATTGAAAATATGTATCGAAAAATTTTCGAAGTTGTAATTTTTATATACTTTGTTTACATAGATTTCCAATTAAAGGTTTAAATGTTGTTTTCAGTGAATAGTCTGGAGTGTCTGCGATAACCTCGCGCAAACCGCACATCAATATCTCTCTTGTGTCCGATGTTATGGCCTTCAAAAGGAACCTTAGTAAAAAAATTTCAATGGCGGCCATTTTCCAAGATGGCGGCATGTTGCCCAGGTGGGATTTTTTGGGATTTTGAGTATGTTAATCAGAGATATCCAAAGAACACATCCACCAATTTTCAGCTTGTTATACTATTTTTCCGCACTTTACCCAATTTGGGCCTAATTTTCCTATATTATTAAGAGAGAGAGAAAAATAATGAAAATATGGAAGAAGTAAAAACTGGATTGCTACTAAGATGAATTATTAAAATATATAAAGTTGTTAAGTATTTAGTTTTGCTATTGGCTGAAGGTTTCGGAAAACGAAAATTCGAGGCAATGACTTGATGAAAAACAAAAAATAGACAATGGTGAAAAATTCATTATGCAGAACTTTAGTACGAATACAAATAGTATATGCATCGTAATATCAAGAGATCTAGCATGGACGGAACACGCTGTTACATGAAAAATATAAACCGGGAGCCTACGTTTGTAGTTGAGAAGCCTTTGGGAAAGAGATATGAGCGTAAATCACGAAGGAGACAAAAGACTAATGTAAAGAAAAATCTTACAAGACAAAAATAATGACTAGACTGGCTCGACACATAATATCAGGCTGTCTAAAAAGTATTGACCTTTTGGAGGTCAAAATTAAGAATACATTTAGGGGAGGCCGGGGTAATAAGAGACAGGGGTTATAAGAGACACGGCCAAAAAATACCCTAAATATCAAATCAAAATTACATATTATATATATATCAAGTAATGGCAACGTCAATACCTTTACTTTCCTACCCCACTTGCACTTATGAACTCATATGAGTTTTTATATTGTTGTCACACTATGAAAAAATACCTTCACTTTGAACTTGCTATAGAAGTTCGTGACAGTTTTAAAATAAAATTTTATTGTGAAAAGTGAGTTACTAATGTAGAAATGACTGCTATGTAACTTTGTGACAGATTATGAAGATTGATGTGAAATTTTGAAAAATGCTGAAACATTGCATTTCATGTCAATTGAGGCCATGTCTCTTATTACCCCAGTGTAACTTTATGTTTATTTAGCGCATGTGACGAGTATAACCTGCTATTATTTGTATATAGAAAGTAAATAGGAAAATTCCTACTCTGGCAATTCAGTCAGAGTCTGTGCATAGATAGTGACAGTGGAAAATATGCTGTGGATCAACTAATTTCATCATCAACTCGTGAAAGTTCGCCACGAGAAATTGATCCAACCAGAGCAGAATCTTGCTTAGAAATGTACTACGCCGTGTACTACGATTTTGACTGGATATTGGGAGGGTTATTGCTTTCCCAGGTGAAGGACTGTGCAAGGTTAATTTTTTGAAAAAAAAAAAAACTAAGTGGTTTCAATTGGTCTGCCTATGATGGCATTCAAACAGTGACATCCAAATTTTGTTTTTTCATGGACCTATCAAACTGGATGGAAATGGGCCATTCCAGATTTCCAGAGGACACCTCCAAAAATTTCGTTGTGTTTATAGCGAAGTGAAAAAGGACTTTTGAAACCAAAACAGAAAGATTAAATATGACTCCTCTTCTTTTGGTAGGCAAAAGTGTTTGAAGGACTATTCTTAATATTTGTTAAACTCATGCCTGTATTCCAACAGTTCTTTTTGGCCTATACATTTTTCCTATGTTTGTTTAAGTGGTCCAGACTAAGATAATTAATAAGGCCTACCTGCTGTAATTATGTAGGACTAAAATTTAAATTACATTTATGAGGCTTTTAAATGTTAACTTGGATTTTACATAGGCTAGTATGACATTTCCAAACTCTTTTGTACATTTTCCAATGATCGTTCGACTGTACAACGTAAAAGGTTTAATATTCATCTTACATATTTTTCGAAAATGTGGTTTTACATAGGCTACATTTTACATAAAATCAGAACAACAATAGATTTACAACATTTTTCAGTGCTCTCTTTGTGTATGATTACAATTTAATAGCTTTTTTCAACCCATCTAAGTTAGCTAAAACTATTTTTCAAATGCGGTGTTTTTTCTTCATTGAGCGTGGGACGTAAAACTTAAAGATTTCATTTCATTTTTTTCTTCATTGAGAATTTAAGCACTCTTCAAGTTCATTTTCGACATTCTCCAGAAAATTTCTTGTCAGCATTCTTTTTTATTTGGTAGTGTGAGTTTTATCCATGATGTATTTAGATTTTGTAAAACGCAACTACATTTTGTTTCAATGGTTTTTGATATTTAATACTTAGGCAAATAAATTTTCCGAACGAACTATTGAATTTCCTTTTTTAAATTTTGATATTTCGGGAACATATGTACACTAATGTCCAAAATGATTGTCGCATATCTATAACTGTCTTCTTGTAAGTATATAATTTGATAATGATTTTGCAGTGTACTTTTAATATTGATACTATGTGTATAATCGGGAAATGTATATTTGTGGTAAATTTCGTAGGAAAAGAATTATAAACACGAAAATTAGAATGAGTAAAACAAAATGTTGCTAAATGAACAAAAAGTTTTATTTTCGTTTTATTGTTCTTATTTACTGCCGTTTTGACATGAAATTTGCAACATCCATTGTCTTTGCGATTATTACAACAATATATTTATAGACATGCGACAATAATTTTGGACATGAGTGTACATATTTCCGATCTGAAAAAAGTAAAGTGTTCAAAAGTCTGAAGATTTTTCCTTAAACCACTACTCATTTTCTATTCTATGTGTATGAGTACTGAGAGCCCTGTTTCTTATTAGCCCTTAGGGGTAATAAGAGAGACTGACTTTAACAAAATTTTTCGTGATTTTTTTTTTGTGTGTGTGTGTGTGTGAAAAAGCAACTGGAAAAATGTGTTAATACATCAACAGGTTTCATTATTTTTAGTACAATCACATATATTTTTTTTCTAGTTCTTCAAGAAATTAATGCAAGTGCAAGAATAATTTTTTTTGTCTCTTACTACTAGGGATGGTACCGAGACCGAGACCGAGACGGACTTTTATATACCGAGACGAGACCGAGACCGAGACGGACTTTGAAATACCGAGAGACGAGACCGAGACGAGACTTAGGTCAGTGTCGAAAGTCTCGGTCTCGTCTCGAATATTGATATTGATAAATACTAAAATTGCCTTCACTCAAAATTTCTTTCGTTGCTGTGTTAGATAATATGAGAACAGTTGACTGATGTACAGTGGCGTATTTAGGGGGTGGTTATCGGGCTCAAACCCCTCCCGAAATAAATTTGTGATCATTTTTTTGCATTGAACGTACAACGTAAATGTTTCTTAGTCGTTCCTCAAGCCTCTCCCGAAACAAAATCCACTGCTGATGCAAATACAATTTTCTCTCTCTCTCTCTCTCTCTCTCTCTCTCTCTCTATATATATATATATATATATATATATATATATATATATATATATATATATATATATATGGTCGCGGTGCCCCCCACGGCCGCCCTGCATAGGTACCCGGGGCCCAACATTAATTTTAAATGGAAGCAAGGGGTGAGTGGTAACTCGTTCGATAGATCTTTAAAAACTAAAAAGCGTTGTGGCAAAAGATCTTTCATATCGGGCACTGTATTCAAAATGGCCGCCAAGACATGTTGCCTCTATCAGATACAGTAAAACGTGCAGTACCACTAATATGAAAACGGTTGAACATAAATGAACCGAACAAAAACTCAAATAGAAAATGTCATGTGGCACATCGATTGATATTGTCGCGGAGGCTTCCAGGGCCATCCTTCATGGGGGCCCAGGGCGAAACTTCAAAATTGTAAATGGAAACATGGGGTGAGTGATATCTCGTTCGATATATCTTTAAAAACTAAAGAGTGCTGTTTTAAAAGATTTTTCAATGTTTTCAAAATGACCACGAAGACATGGTACCTGCATCAGATAAAACGTCCAGTATCACTAATATGAAAACACTAGAACAAATATTCGAATAGGAAATCACAGAGGTATTTATCATTCTATAGCTCGGGAATGTTGCAATAGTCGAAAAGATTATTAGAAGAAATCTAACTTTTAGAAATTTATCCTAACCTCACTCCGTGAGTGAGTGAAGCGGAAAGGATCGGTGAAAATGCAAATGAGAGCCTTAGTTTTTGCAAATTGTATCTACGAAACAAAGTTATTTGAAATGTGTTTTTATAAGAGATAAATGTCTTTGTAATGGGATAAAGTATGTAAGATTCTTGTTAAATGGTATCTTCCATTTTGATTGCAGGCAATGGTTTGATTAAAAAATGAATCTACTGAAATGCGAAACAAATTTGTCGAACAATGCAATTTTAGAACAATGTTTACAAACGTTGGTTTTGTTCAACAGTCGTCTGCATGATATTGTTTCGCTTCTTTTCCTTCTATGTCTTCTTGCATGTGATAGAATATGAGTTTCACTGAGATGTCCACAGTTACATTCCGAATAACTTTCAACGGTAATTTCAGTTTGTAACGAAACGGTACATACTGATGCAGATATGTCCCAAAAATCTTGCACGCATTGCGTTAAATTATCAGGGGTGGGCAAAATGTTAAACTTAAATTTTACCTTATTTTTATTCACCTTATTTCACTTTATTTTTATTCATTATAGTACCAGTCATTTGTACACATAAGTGTTTCAGACAAACCATATCTATTGCAAATAAAAGTGAGGCTCTCATTTGAGATTTTACCATTCATTCCCGCTTCACCTACTTACGGACAGAGATCGGAAAGATAATTTTCTATCATTTCCTTTTTTGCATCATGTCAATTACACTTTAATAATCTTTTTCTTCGTTGCATTATACTCCAGCCGTGAAATGATAAATACCCTCTGTGCTTTTCCTATACCAGTTTTATTCTGTTCATTTATCTCCAACTATTTTCATATTAGGAGTCTAGTGGTACTTGGCGGCCATCTTGAATACAGTGACCGGTATGAAAAATCTTTTGCCACAACGCTTTTTACTTTTTAAAGATCTATGGAACGAGGTATTAATCGCCCCATGTTTCCATTTAAAATTTTAAAGTTTGGCCCTGGGACCCCATGAAGGGCGGCCCCGGGAGGCGCCGCGACAACACCATTCGGTGTATCCCATGGCATTTCCTATTTGAGTTTTTGTTCGGTTCATTTATGTTCAACCGATTTCAAGATATCTCCGTGGAAAGATTAAAATGGGCCATCCTGTATATACATATATATATATATATATATATATATATATATATATATATATATATATATATACAGCCGTGGACCCAGTATATGATCAAGGGAGGGGCTAAGCCATGGTTTGCCGCTTTATCCAGTGTAAATAAAGTAGGATTAAAGCTCATTTTATCCAGTGTATACCTGAGCGTTAGGGAGGGGGCTATAGTCCCTATAGCCATCCCCTAGGAACTGCGATATATACATATATATATTAAAAATGCTGAAATTTTGTACCAAGTTGGGAAATTCTTCTAAATACTCTGCAATACCACTAGATAAACAAGCAATGTTGCTAAAGCAAAATAAAGTTGTATTTTCTCAAATTGCGCTACGTAAAGTATTACATATTTCTAATCTAGTTATTTAACAAAACCACAATAGCCCATACATTATTTAGTGTAACAAAGGACAACACAGTATCACTAACATCAACATTTTGGAGATCTCTAATAACTCAAATGATATGGCCGGTGCAATGCGCATCAACTGTATCTTAGCGTCAAATACTATGATCATGGAATAATATATTTCGAATGAATGAAGGAACAAAGTTACAAGAAACGGAAAATTTAAATGTTTCTAAAGACTTTACTTCGAAAACGCGCTGACATATCACGTCTCATCATGTAGATGCTTCCAAAAGACTTAAATGCTTATAACGTCATTTACAACAATTACTTCAAATCGTTTCAGAGATACCAAATACATTGGTAGTGATTATTATACTGCTTAAAATGACGTATTTGTATCAAATTTTTATAATGATTATTGCTTTCCTTTGCTTCTATAGCATTACAACAATAGTTTTTGGTGGTTTTAATTACAACAAGTCGCAGTTACATTATTTTAAGCAGTGTTGCCCACTTAAATATATTGCTAAATATTATTCTAAATATGCGCAAATAACGTAGATAAACTGCAAAATATTTTAGAATTACTCGTAATTTGTTTTATGGTGCAAGAATGCTTTCAAGAGAACGTTTTTCATAGTCTTTGGGCTACTTATTATGTTAATGTTTAAGTCGTCGTTCCAGCAATACATGTAAATGCAAATTGTAACTGAAATTAAATGTAACTGATACATTTTCAGTAACACTATTTGTTCCCCTAAGCCTTAGGCCTGGTGTACACTTTATATTAAGACCGTACTTAATTAAAGGTTCTAATTACAACCTAATTATATTTCACTTGTTTTAGTTTGACCACCGACCACCTCAAACTCGATCCATACCATATAGCTATATGCAATTATTCAAGGACTTACAGTTAGTAATACTCAGTGTTCATTCTTGTTTTGTTTTGTATTAGTTTAACGTCCCACACTTATGCTAGGGCGGCTAAAGGAGACGTGGAGCGAATGATTATAGTGGAATTCGAACCACTTCCGTTGTTCAACTTTGCCCCTACTGGAAATCGAACTTGGAACCACGCGAACGGAAATCAAGCGTGCTAGCCGCTAGACCAATTGGGGTTCCTCACATTGTGTTGATTTAAATCATCAGTCAGTGTTGCCAGATCCGAAGATTAAAAAGTAGCGTGTCTGTACTCCGAAAGTAGAGAATTCGAACTATTTGTAGCCCAAATATATAGAAATGAATACTGATGGTGCTAATGAAATAATTTAATATGAACTGGAAGATGTGCTGGACGTATTGCAAGAAGAAATTATGATCGACGGATGAAAACAATTCTAGACTGGATACTACGAGACAAAAACAGTCTAGGAAACCTCCGCATACAAGAAGGTGTGACGAAATCAAGCACCACTGAGGAGTAACCTGGAAAAGAAATGCCCAAGTTAGATAGTTGTTGGAAAAGACTTGGAAAGACCTTCATCCAGCAATGGATTGATAATGGTTTATTATGATGATGGTGATGATTTTATTATATCTGGACCTCGGAGGTAAACTAAACCAAGTCATAATTTCGTAATTTTAGAGAAGCGAAAAACCGGTTTCTCAACTAAGACTTATAGTACTGTTTTTGAAACTTACTAAGTAGTTACAAAGTAGTAAGATGCTTTCAGACTTACATTATTATACCACTAGAAAGAACATAGTCTATTAAAAAAGTATTGTTAACTCAATTTCAACCAAAAAGTGACTTTTACTAGGTAAGGTAGGGTAAAAATGGATCCAAAATTTAATGAAAGTCGTAGTGCGAAAAAAATATGACTATTCAATCCATCATATTGCAGCAAAACTACGAAAATTAATACAAAAGAAAACTAGAAAGTTAAGAATCACTTGTTTTGGCGAGTGAGAAAAAATAGATACAGATAACTCTAATTACCTATATACTTATCTAATATGTATGTTCAAGTTTCGCAAGTAATTTTCAATCAACATAAAATTTCAACGTAATGAACGCAGGATTAGTTTTCTCGAATAAAGATCACATGCACCGCTAAGAGCTAAAGAATAAGCTTAATCTATGTTACGGCACTGGATATGTGCTTACGTAATGCGTTACGCCCTTCTGAACTTGTATAAGAAACAGAATGCACTTAAAATGAGACGCGAACTATGCGAAACATCGGACTTTGAATCTAACTTGTTTTGTGATCCAACTCGAGACCTCACATAGCAAAGATGAGTGTAGTAGCTCCAACCACAAAGTTCAGGACGTTCGTGTTATAAAGTGTCAATTAAACACGGAGATGTGAACGGTAATAAAGCATTTCATCAATTTGAAACAAAATACGTATATTGTAGTAATAATTTACCCTATTTGTTAAGATAATGAACGTTATATTCTGTTTTTAAAATGACAGTCAAAGCAGAATCTATTAAATAATAAATGAGAAATTGTAAAATTTCAATTTCGGTACGATTTAATATATTCGTGCTGCTATATGTTGTGTTATCCGTTAGGAGGTATTGAACAATTCTGATTCAAAGGAAGGAAATAAACTACTGTAAGTACTGGAGTGAAATATGGGTTACGATTAAGGTTTTAGGGTGATATACCCACTGATCACTGAACCT
Organism: Thermobia domestica; assembly: GCF_964235325.1. Lineage (NCBI taxonomy): Eukaryota > Metazoa > Arthropoda > Insecta > Zygentoma > Lepismatidae > Thermobia > Thermobia domestica. The sequence goes on along the minus strand of NC_137454.1, from coordinate 75,954,910 downwards.
GGAATATACACATGGAAAGCATTAGCACTAGCAAATTAGCTATGAAGAGGTACACCATACCATAATTCTATGTCCAAGTGAAAGGAAAAAATAAACGAAAACGACAGACTATACGAGAATAATACTTTCACTATTTTAATTTCACACTATTTATTTCGAGACTTTCGAGACGAGACCGAGACTTGGTACCCGAGACCGAGATCGAGACAAGCATCTGTTGACCGAGACGAGACCGAGACTGTACAAAGTCTCGTCTCGTCTCGATACCATTCCTACTTACTACCCCGGCCTTCCCTACTGTTACTTGAAAATAACAGCATGATACTACAAATGCACCATTTTGTTCGTTGACCTACATTTTTTCTAGCAATACCATAAACCTGTTCTATAAAACTTCTGTGATTTCTGGGCAAAAGTTGTCACATGCTGTTTTTACAGGCCTTTTTGAAATTAGCATCATTCAGAGTTCTGCAGAGACCGAAACAAATGATAGTTTTCAGGGCCAGGCTATACGGTGGATCCATTAAAACCTCTTAGGAAAGTTCTCGCAACTTCTTCCAAGTCGTTAAAACTGTACACAGTCTGGCGTTGTCAGCATGGTATACGAAATCCTTCTTTTTTGTCAGTTTCTTTTGAATTACCAGCTAGATGCACTCACGCTAAATGTCGACAGTACAGGTCCGAGTCTATCAATCTGCCCAACGATAGTAGCTCGTGATGCGCGATGCTCTTCCAATCCCCCCAAAACATATGGCAATCAGTGTGTGTCACTGTGCCCACAGCGCCAGTGAGCTCAGACTGTGGAGCTTCTCATCACTTTGACCACAATCATCTCTGCATCTTGTTATCACAGGTTATTAACTTTTCATTACTCGTGATCAACCACTTCAGAAATGGCTCAAGTTTGTTGCATTTCAATAGATTCGCAGATGAAAATTCGATCGGGCATATGTTTTTGAGTTAGATCACGTGACACAATCGTCGAACTTCTTTTTGTAATCAGCTCTCTCCAAATGATTTATCCAGTACCCTGTAGATCCAGTACTAAACCAGAATTCTCTCCCCCTCCCAGGATTTCACATCCTGATTTCTATCTGTATATACTTCTACCATCTGTTGCAACTCGGAGCAAGCATGCATTTTTATGCTAAGGTTATATTTCTACATTCTACCCTCCCAGTCCGGCTATTTTATTTCGATCATTCCTATTATGTCCATCTTGGTTCTTTCCATTTCCTTCAACATTTCAGCTCCTTATCTTGTCAACTACTTTTGCTTACTGACGACTGAGGATGCATTGGAATTCCTGTTACTATCCTAAGTTGGTCTGCCTTCCATTTTGTGCTAAAATTAGGATTCTTTAAGGTGTGGGTTCTTTTTTCCTTCAAATTTGTAGTGAAATAATCTTTAAAATATTCCGTTCATGTATATTTCTGTCCATTTCTGCAGCATGCAGATAATAATTAAACCCGCTTAATAACCGAGTTATCAGAAGCGTACCGGTACCTCTTAACTTCGTTGGTACATGCTGCAAAACCCATATTAGCGTCGTTTCCGCCGTTGTAACTTTTTACTTAAAGGACAAAAACTGCTGAAATTTTCTACCATCCAAATATCGGCAGGGAACACTGTTTAACATACTCTGTGATGCCACAAGGTTGATAGTGTTGCAAACCTAACCTAACGTTTTTTTTTTCAAATGGCACTACGTCAAGTTATTACATATTTCAAATTTACATGGTAAACTAAAACTTACAACTTCAAATTTTATTATTCAGTGTTGCAAACTAAGATCGTTACAGAATAACAAATGTCGAAAATTAATTCAATTCTGCAGTTCTACAATGTAATAACGCCAGTGAGACGGACGGCGTAATACATATCCGAAGTAACTTGTCAAATACTACGATCATCAAATGACGCATTTCGAACTAGTAAAAACAAAGTTACAAATATTTGAAAATTTGACATTTTCCAAATGACTTTGAAAAAGTGCTTAGATAAATATCACATCAAATTACGTACAGTTTTCAATAGACACAAAGATCATAATATTGTTTATAGCAATTTGATATTTCACACCATTCGGAACATGAAAAGAATAAAGTTTGATATATTGTTTAAAATGTCATATTTGTACGAACTTTTTTTAGAAACATTTTTTTTTAATTTATTTTCCTTCTATTTCATTAAAACAATACTTTTTGATAGGCGCAATTACAATAAGTTCTCGAGGAATTACATAATTTTAAGCAGCGTTGCATACTTTAAGTTTTTACCATACTTGTAGAATGGTTTGAGATGTCAAATTGCTGTAAACGCCATTAGAATCTTCACATTTATTGAAAACGACCTATGTAATTGGATGCTATAACCGCCACCAGGTTACAGAAGTATTTTTTGTGGACGCTCTGTATATTTCGTAAAGACTGATTATTTTTTCGATTTATACTTTATTCTGCGACGCAAATAAGTTCTTCGGTGGGAACTGTTTTTCTTCCCACGCAATCGAACAAAGAAGTCTTTCGTTGTTTTTTCATATACAGGGTATCTCAAAAGTCCCTTACCACCCCTATTAAAATCCAAATGGGTGTACTTTCAGCGAATTTGATGCGGTAGGTGAACTTGAGGGTTAGGGGGACACATTCTAGCGTAGGTTACGCGGACGGCCGCCATCTTGAATTTAACTTTTTTTATTACAAACGCTAAGTAGGTCATGTGATACATGACCATAGGCTAGAATTTCACCAGAAAACCGAATCTGAAAAGTCAAAATGCATTTATCTTTATGTGGTAAACAGTTATCCACAATTGAAGTTGTGAATTTCACTGCGTTTCTTTTGTGTTGCAGGTTGTGAATCATGCCGTTAACGAGGGACAAACGCATCCAGATCATCAAAATATGGGGCGGGAGGAGTGCCCGCGAAGTGGCTGCCGATTTCAATGCGCGTCATCCACAACGAGCACCTGTATCGCATGTTGCAGTGGCACGGTTATTGACCAAATTCGAGGAAACGGGAACAGTTGTGGATATACCCCGTAGTGGACGGCCAAGGACAGCCACGGACGAAGAAACAGCTCCTGCCCTGCTGGCCTCCTTCTCGAAGTCGCCGCAGCGAAGCACACGTCCTTTAGCAATGCAGCGTGCCGTGAGTCACAGTTCAGTGCACAGGGTGCTCCAAAGGTAAAAGTGGCATCCATATAAGATGCAATGGCAGCAACATTTGTCGGAGGACGATCCCGATTGTCGCGTCCAGTGTTGCGAGTGGGCTACTGAGCAATTGAGGGTAAATCCGCAGTTCGCTATGCAGATACTTTTTTCGGATGAAGCCCATTTCTACGTAAATGGTGAGGTCAATAGGCAAAACATGCGCTATTGGTCCCGTGACAACCCCGCTTGGGCAGATCCCTCAAAAATGACCAGTGCAGGGAAAACTATGGTATGGGCAGGCATATGGGGAACAGAGATCGTCGGTCCGTTTTTCATTCCAGGAACGTTAAATGCAGACCGATACCTCGTGTTGTTGCAGGAAAACATAATGCCGGCTCTGATGTCCGAGGATAGTACCTTCCCCAGGTTCTTCCAAGATGGTGCACCTCCCCATTATGGCATCCAGGTGCGTCAGTTCCTGGATGAACAATTCACTGGGACGTGGATTGGTCGACGTGGATCAGTGGAATGGCCTGTCCGATTACCAGACTTCACACCCCTTGACTTCTACCTGTGGGGACATGTGAAGGCTATGATGTATGCTGTGAAAATTCGTGATGTGCGCCATCTGGAACAACGTATCATGGCTGCCTGTGAACAAATATTCCCAGAAATCTTAATACGTGTCCATAGCAATTGGGAGAAGCGTCTGAATACGTGCATTGCCCAACACGGACAACATGTTGAGCACATTATGTAATACGAAAGTCACACCTGCAATTGTGGATAACTGTTTACCACATACAGATAAATGCATTTTGACTTCAGATTCGGTTTTCTGGTGAAATTCTAGCCTATGGTCACGTATCACATGGCCCACGTAGCGTTTGTAATAAAAAATTTAAATTCAAGATGGCGGCCGTCCGCATACCCTACGCCAGAAAGTGTCCCCTTAACCCCTCTAGTTCACCTACCACATCAAATTCGCTGAAAGTACGTCCATTTGGATTTTAATAGGGATGGTAAGGGACTTTTGAGACACCCTGTATATTTAAAACATTGCTTTTTGGTGAGAACGTTTCAGTGAACGACGAAGCTTTTCAGTGTTTCTCCCTGACTTATTAATATGCACAGTCTATATTGTACTGTTATTTGTAACTGAATTTAGTGCTTTCTTTAATCGCTTATGGAAATATTGCAGTAGATTAGAGCAGACCAGAGTAGACCGGGTGTTCAAGCGACTGACTGGCACCAGCCTTATCGCTTTTCCAGTTCGTTATCTGTTCTTCCACACGCCCGAGTTATCGCAATGTCTGGTGCGTCGTGGCTAGTGGACTAAAATTTACATAAATTCTTTTTCGTATTCTGTTTGCATGTGCGTACAGGTGATGTAACTGAGTGGTTTTTAGAATGAACTGCCAACATTTTTCAGTGAACCATTGCAGCTAGCATCTCGAACCTTTGCGCTCTGGGAGTTTGACTCCAGGTTTGGAAACCGTAACTATGCACGTCGCGTCGAGCTTCAAGTATGACTTTGTGTTAAGGGGCACAAGCTTTAGCCGGTGAAGGACGTTTTCTTACGGCTAGCCTCAACTAGTGAAGTCCCAGGTTCATATACCTAGTGCGCCAAAAATTATAAACGCGCCCTCCAACATTGTCATTCCACTTTGGAGACTGGGTTATTTTGCCGAAGACTTATCTAAACTCTTCAGGACTGTTTGGAGCAGCAACTAGATTACTACGTGGGATTATCCCGGCGACACTTCCCCCAGTGCTAATCCCCCAAGTGCGTCAATGGTGTGAGAAAAGCATTTATAGTAAATCTCAGTTATAATTTTCTATATATAAATCAAAGTGATAAAGGGCTACAATACAGTGAAAAGTAAAGTGCGATTTTGATAATGGAAATAATTATATATATATATATATATATATATATATATATATATATATATATATATCTGGTGTTAAGTGTTGTGATTGTTTCTCTTCGTCATTTTTCTTTTTAATAGTATTCTAATAAATAAGTATAGTGTCATTTAACCCAGGGTGTTTTCGTTGTGTGTGTGAATGATGTTTGTGTGCGTTATAATCTGAATGACCGTCTGATCGTCCGTGAGGTTTTCGAGACGAGACATCCGAACCTCTCGGCGCCTAATGCTCATCTCATCATTGAGACCGACGAGCGATAGGGAAACAATTTTGTAATCCCCTCTTGGAGAGGTCCTTCAACGTCCTACCCAGGTACGTCGAGGTCTCCAGGAGAATACTTATTGGCAGGACCATGGAGGACAACGAAGGACAAACTACGATCAGGCGATTACTAATAAACGGCAACCCGAACAGCGACCCGATACACTTGACGGTTACAAATAAATGGCCGCCCGAACAGAGACGACAAATCGATTACAAATAAATGTCCGCCCAAACAGAGACGACGAATCGATTACAATGTTATACTTATCTAAGCAGTTTTTCGAAATAAAGGCTTTTGAAAAAAAATCAAATTTTCAATCCCTAGTAACTTTTTTCGTATTCACTCGAAATCCGTCACATCACGATCATAATAGAAAACACTAAAGTACTTGGGATTTGGATATGCATGACTTCGTGTGTTTCATTTGCAGTAGAGGTCATCAAAATTTAAATGTCTGTGATAAGGTCCTTAGTTTGCAACACTGAATAATAAATGTAAAATCGCATTTTCGCTTAACATGTAATCTGAAATACGTAAGAATCTGACGCAGTCCCATTTGAAAAAAAAAAAAAAAACTGCTGGGTTGGCAAACATTGTTAACCTTCTGATATCACGGAGTGCCATACAATGCCCCCTGCCGATATTTGCATGGTCCAAAATTTCAATTTTTTTTATTCATTAGTTTAAAAGCTGCAAGACATATCAAGATAAATAGTCCACCATATATACGGGATGCACCATTTATAATGTCCAACTGTGAGAACTGAGGAGAATTCGCAACACTTCTGAAAATGGCGTATTTGTGGAAAATATATAAATGATTGTCGTTTTTTATTTCTCTTTTACAGCAATACAGTGATAGCTGTTAGTAGCTGTAATTACAATAAGTTCTTGCAACTAGATGATTTAAGCAGTGTTGCAAACTTCAACAATGTTTATCAAAGTGCTATAAATGGCAAAATAATTTGCACGTTAACTGCAAACCACACAAGTGACTAGATATAATACTTATCAAAGCAGTTTTTCGAAATAAAGCCCTTCAAAGACTTCAAATTTTCAAGCACTGGTAACTTTGTTCCTATTCATTCGAAGTAAGCCATACCATGACCATGGCATCCAACGTTAAGACACTTTCGATGTGCATTATCCTGTCCATCTCCGTTGTGCTGGATGTGTACTACATGCTTCCAAACTTTGGATGTTTGTGATACTATTATATTCTCAGTTTGCAACACTGAATAGTAAATGTGGTATTTTAAGTCTTTGTTTGACATGTTGATTTGAAATATGTAACAATCTGACGTAGTGCCATTAAAAAAAACATAACTTTATATTGGGTTGGCAACACTGTTGGATGTTTCTGTTTAATACGTGCAAAGATGTTCCCCTCCTTAAGTTGCTTCGCGCAAAGTTTCTCTCTCTTTGGGTTTCTCAGTTATCACGATTGGACATTATAAATGGTGCACCCTGTATATATTCGTTACTTTCGATCTTGGCATTACAATCCATATTGAAAGATTTCTTTCTCCTGAAATTCATTCACCCCGAACCTTGATAGATATATATACACACATAAGAAAAAAAGTCATCTCCGCCTACAATCGCGTGGAGCTTGCCAAATGTTGGCAAAACTACTCTCCCGACATTTTCGTTTGGCTCACCTTGCAACTTCTTTGACATACAGCCATACAGACCTGTCTCTCAAACAACCATGTATTAAGCCCACTCGTCGAGACAGATGCAAAATGCTGCCAATAGGCAAAGCGCCAACTCAATGCATAGACATTCACTTGGTAACAGCATATGTAAGATCCGTATCATTACTGGGATTTCATAGTGTTTGCTTGATTGCATGAAACAATATTAGTAGACAAATTCAATAAGGAGACTATGGATCTCTTCTTTCAAGTTTGCTGCAAACTTTCGGTAGATTTATATTTAAATTATCTACCGGTAATTAAATCGGTAAATTAAATTTAAATTAAAATGAAATTATGAAAGTTTCATTTTAAATTTTCGTTATAACAGTTTTTTTTATATGTATTGTATTTTTATTATAAATTATGATGTAAATTTGAGTGATATTTACAATGTATAAATATTTCATATTGTTACATTGGATTGGAGGAGTTTTTACATTAAAGAGTTAGAGGTTTTAAATTAAATTGCAATGGAGAAATGTTAATGAAATAAACCAATGTTTCAAATACTGGTACAAATTCACATATGACAAAAAATTTGGATTCCCACGATCTTGGTTTTAAGTCGTTACATAATAATAATCACAGTAGCAGATCTAAAAGGCTCATTCCACGTCAAATCACCCAGAAAAAATCCTAAATGTCACCCATCGATTCAAATTTTAATGAAACTTCGTGTACTTGTTAACAATACTATGGTATAAGACCTGTAAAATTTTTCTTCCGAAATCCTAATAGTTTGTGAGAAATACGAGACCAAAGTTTCAGAATTTCAGGCATCCCGGTCGTTCTCGAGGTCATCTAATATTTCGTAGAGCTTAATACAAGGATTCATATCTCAGTATCTAAGCAATGTATCACTTGGAAATTTCTACCCGAGGTTTATGTAAGTCTATAGAGCTAATTAAAAAACACCATCAAGATTGCTGTACATTAAGGGTGAAAATGCACCCTTGCACTTCAAAATAGTTATTTTTTTGTGTAAATTTCTAATTTTACTTAATGCGCATTATCGCTGTGAGGCGGATTAATTACCTTGCCGCTCTTTTTTTTTTTTTTTTTTTTTTTTTAAATTGAACCTTAAGGTATGGTCTAAGAGACTGTAAAATAAAATTAGTGGTTTTTTTGAATGCTTCGGTTAGTAATCCTCGTTTAACCCTTCAAGACCAACGCGCCAGCTTTTCGTGTCATCTGTAGTGTTACTGCCATTGATGCAAGCAAGGTATTGGTACATCATTGCTCGATTCACTCACACAGGTCTCAAGTAATCACTAAGTATACGTGTTGTTTGGGTTGAAATGTGTGGGGGTTCAGAGAAGCGAGATAACCAGGCTAGAAACATTCATTCTCGAAATTTTATAGTTTTTTTCTGTTTGCCGAACTATTAATATAATCAAAGTAAATTTAATGTTAAAATTGAATTAATTTTCCAAATCTACAGTCCATTATCTTTCAAATAAAGTAGAAATGAAGGTTATATAACAGTCAAGGGGAAGTCAGTGCCAGATAAAAGTCCTACCAACCAAACTTAACCTAACCGTACAAGCTTTTAGTCATAATGCAAAGTTTTGTATGACTTGAAGAGTATACATTTATTTAATATATTTGTTGATATATGTATTTATAGTGTCAAAGATCTTACGTTCGTAGTTGTTAAATATACAGGGCGTCTCAAAAGTTCCCTGACATAGGGTAACTTATTATCAGAGTTACAACAAAATGTAAGAGGGGGAAACAGTTTCCAAATATGATGTTTTCAATCTAAAGTGAAGGATTTTTTAAATCGGACTAGCCGTTTGGCTGTGCACTCTATGCGTCCAATGTTAAACGAAAATGTAACGTTGCCATTAATAGAGGGGCTGGGGGAGGTGGATCAATTTTGTAAAAATATGGTTAATAGGAGTCCTGTTTTAAATGGGGGCTGGCCATCGACACGTTAGCGTAAAAGACAGTAACTTCATTCACTTATATTGTGGATCCAGGTAAATGGCAATGTTGCATTTTCATTTAACATTGGGTACATGAAGAGTGTACAGCCCAAACGGCTAGTTCGATTTAAAAAATTCCTTCGCTTTAGATTGAAAACAACATATTTGGAGACGATTTTCCCCCTTACATTTTGTTGTAACTCTGATAATAAAAGACTTACCCTATGTCAGGGGACTTTTGAGACATCCTGTACACAAGGACAAATGTTCGTTTCATGAGCACCCGAATAAAAAACTTTCTCCATCTGAAGATCTAAACTCTCTCTTATTTTTAGTTATTGTGTAGCTTTCAGTATTTGGGACGAAGTGAGATTGACCGAATTTGCAACTGTGGGAGGAGAGTAAATTTCATTTCTTCATCCCAGAACTTTTAGCTGTGAATGTACACGATGCATAATAAACTATCAAATCTAATGCAGGACTTAGTTACGGATTGAAAATTGTTTGGTTAACGCGAACATGCAAGTTGTGTCTTGAACTACGAAACTGACGTGAAAAATCTTGTCTGAGTAATGAGAGTAGGAACATGCCTAATCTTGCCTGATTCTGCATTGTGGCTGTACAGTAACTTGTTCATTTCGGTTTCAGTTGTGTTTCTGTGCAGATGTTTATGTCGTGTTGAGTGCTTAATACTGAATACTTATTGGGGGTGCTGCAAGACAATGTTGTTCATCCTGTCAAGTGATAATTTGGCCTACAAGGTTGTCGTGAAGTGAATTAGAACAGTGCAGTGTAGGAAAGGAAACTAAAAGTGAATGCCACAAAAATAGCTATATACGGCTGGTCAAATTGCATTGTATTATCAGTGCATCCGAGAAAGAATTGTTATCCCAAAGGAGTGGAATTAGTTCTGATTTGTTAACTAGTGTTTGTGAACATCATAAAACATATTACTTGAAGAAGTATGAACATTATCAGACAAGTTGTTTTGATCCATTTAATTGCCACAAAAAAAAAAAAAGAAAAAAAAATCACTACTAAGGCTTTGCGAAAAGTTAAGTGTTGATTTTGCTAATGAAATTAATAAAAACATTGACTCTGTAAAGGCTATTCCTGGACAAAAGATGTGCCGGTAACTGCAGAAACAAACTTGGGATTTCCTTTGAATGCGAAGACGTGGGCGGATTTAGTGAACATGATGTATCTGTTTTAGAAAAATCTGTCGCAAAAAACGAAATTGTAGAGCATCTTAATGTTCACTTACAGCATTAGGGGAGTCACCTCTAAAATTCCATGCCATACAGTCACACAGCAAGCCTGCCTATGCTAAAAGAAAGCTTGACTCGGCAAATTCTGCTCTGAAAACTAAAATAAGCAAAGTTGTGGGAAAAGAGCTTGTTTCTAAACAACATTCTTGTAAAATTTCAAAAGATGTGAAACAAAAGGCTCATGAATAAATTTCTTGATTTAATAAAGGTCAAACTCCAAGGTAAAATCACTAGAAGAGAAAAAGTACAACTGTTAACTTTAGTGCCCTCATGTTGGAGCAGGAAACAGATTGTCGATGAATTTTATGTGAGTGAATATGCCGTCCAGCAAGCACGGGAAGTTCTGAAGAATAAAGGAATTGTAGCTATTTCTGAATTGAGAAAGGGAAAACAGCTGGGTGAAGATACAATTCAAATAGTAAAGAATTTCTACGTTTATGATGAATATTCCAGAATTCTACCTGAAAAAACAGCGAGTATTTCAAAAAATGTACACACGGAGAAGCGATTATTACTTGGGAATTTAAAAGAATTATACTCCTCATTTAAACATCAACAACCCAACATTAAAACTGGATTTTCTAAATTTTGCACGCTACGTCCTAAGTGGTGTGTATTAGCAGTTCTGCTGGGACACATTCCTTATGCGTGTGTACAATACATCAAAACGTTATTGTCTACTGCATGCATGTCATATAGAAGAGATATCAAGATTTGATCCGTCATCTGGTTTGTTCTGTGTACAGTCGGGATTGCATGCTAAAGCATAGTTCCGAGTGTCCCTCCAGTGAAAATTTGAGGCAGCCTCTGATTGCAAAATTCGAGGATTTTGATCCTGGGGAGGAAGTAACATATTACCAGTGGGTATCAACGGGCAGAACAGAATTGGTGAAAAGTACTGTCACACTGGACGAGTATGTGGCAATTTTGATACGAAAGCTTGAAAAAGCTTGTACCACATTCATTTATTTCCAAAGCACAATCACATTTCTTAAAAGGACAGAAAGAAAAAACTTGAGCCAGAGACAGCCGTCGTTCTGATGGACTTCAGTGAAAATTATTTCTACATAATTCAAGACGAAGTTCAAGGGATCACTGGTCTACTGATTTCTGTACCCTACACCCAGCAGTACTATATATACGTCTTCTTGAATCTGCAGACCTGACTGTTTCTGGTTTGTGTGATATTAGATGACTTGGAACATGATGTCGCATTTGTTTATGAGACTCAGAAACAAATAACTTCTTTTCTGAAAGAGCAATTTCCATATGTCAAAAATGTGAATTACTTTAGTGATGGATGCGCTGCGCAGTACAAGAATTGTAAAAATTTCATGAACTTGTGTTACCATTATGAGGATTTCTCCTTAAGTGCACCATGGTCATTTTTTGCTACAAGCCGTGGTAAATCCCCATGTGATGGTATTGGTGGGACAATTAAACGTCTGCTTACTAACGAAAGCCTTCAAAGGTGTTCTGATTTTTTAAATAAGCCAGAAAAAGTTTTTACCTTCTGTAGATCTCGCATTGAAAATATACATTTCAGCTTGCTGAAAAAAGAAACTCTCATAGATACACGCAAAAAACTACAAAATCGTTTTTCTGGTACAAAAACAATTCTTGGAACACGATCATATCATCAGTTCTCTCCTCTAAGTCAAACCTCGATTGGGACAAAGCGAATCAGTGCTGATCCACATTTCAGTTCCATTTTTCGTTTTACTGAAGAAAAGACATCTTCTCGAATGAACATCGCGAACAACATCACTAATTCATATCTTGCATGTGTTTACGATAACCATTGGTTTATTGTAAGACATTCCTCATTTTGAGGTTTAAAAATAATAATATAGAAGTACACAGTTAACGGATCAACTCTAAGTTTCTAGAACAATATAGCAGAGTGAAAACATTTTTAAATAGAACTAACAGCACGTTTGTAGGTAACGCGGACGAATTTAGAAAAGTGAAAACAAAAACAATTCCAGTTCCGTGAAATGAAAGTATTATAAAAACCGTAGACAATTCAGTCTAGGGGTGCAGATAATCTATCAACCTCCTAGTTACCGCTCTTGCTTCGTAGAAAAGTGACATTGGGAAGGAGTAGTTCTGTTACTGATGGCAATGGACGAAAAGACATTGTAAGTACGCTCGCATAGAGCTCTGTTAGTGACTCTGGTGTAAAATACACATAGACAGTCCTGACATGTAAGACGAGAATGTGAACCCTTCAATTATCTTGTAAATATCATTCATTTAATAAGCTCTTTTGGTAATGGTTTATCTTATATGCACTTTGTTATATATTGTTGTAATAAATTAGTTTTCTTCATGTAAAGCCTATAAAAGTGAATTTCTAACTCTATACTACCTGCCCTATGGCATTCAATCAATTATATTTTTTTAAGATTTGTTATGGCTCCCCGGCGGGGAATCGAACCCCGGTCTCCCGCGTGACAGGCGGGGATACTAACCACTATACTACCGAGGAATTTAAGCTCTCGTTGTTAAGACTGTCTTGTGTACATTTCACATACTTGTAAGGCAAGACTTTTATTTTCATATTTCATTATACTTATATTTTCTGTTATGATATGCCTATAACTCGTAGACAAGCATCTTTCATACCTCTCACCATGAATTCCACTTCAGACAACAATATCAATAATACTTCTGGAACAGTTTCTATCATTCCCGACATATATGATCCAAGTACGCACCCATCCGCGGAATTATTCTTAAAGAATTTTCTCAAAATCGCATTAGTGAATAATTGGTCAGACTCAAAATGTGTGCAGATTTTTGAGAAATCCTTAGTTGGACCCGCTCATTTCTGGTTTTCCACCCAGAACCTCTCATCCCAACCTTGGGCAACCATCCAATCAAAATTCTTACGTCAGTTTGGTCAAGATCAGGTCCCCCGTTCCCGTATTCACCAATACCGCTCACGCGTTCAGCTCCCCAACGAACCTCTCTCTCATTATGTCTTTTCCAAAAAGCATTTAGCAGACCAAGCTTATACCCAGCTAGACTTTCAGGAATTTTTGTTAGAATGTGTTTCTAATATGTTACCTGAATATATTCGTTGGTTTGGAACGCGCACAATTTCAGATTATCCCACCCTCTTAGATGAAGTAACCTTACTGGAACGGACCAACCACCTTGTTCACAAACGGGAAAACGAAACAAAGACACATTCCACAACCGCGACCGATACCACAGCGCAGGCTATTTCCGAACTAACAGATCAAATATCTCAACTCCGTCTCCATGTTAATACTCTTTCAAATTCCCAATCCGCTTCTGTCCATTTTGCTCCCTCCCGTTCCCGTTCTCCAAGTCCTCATAACCGCTTCTACTCCTCCAAACCATCCCGACCTTCTTCCCCGAACCCAACTCACTCACCTTCCTCTTCCTTCCTCCCACATTCCCATTCCACCAATTCTCTCACAACCTATCAACACCATTCTTCGCCGACTCCTCCACCTTTTCATTCCACTGCTTCCACCTCTACCTCATGTGCACCTTGCACTACGCACTCCGCTCCCCTCCCACATTCCCATCCCACCAATTCTCTCACAACCTCCTATCAACACTGCTCTTCACCGACTCCTCCACATTTTCATTCCACTGCTTCCACCTCTACCTCATGTGCAGCTTGCGCTATGCACTCCATTTCCCTCCCACATTCCCATACCACCAATCCCAGTACACCCTCCTGCACTAACTGTATCACACAGCAACATCAATGTTGCCAACACGTTTCTTCAACCCCTTCCCATCCTTCTCATAACTTCACAAACGAACCTTCATCTACAAACAATACCAAACGAAAGAACTCCAAGAAACAGTGGCGTTCCAGTCAGAACAAACAACCTCCATCCCAGAATGTTTTTTCCACACAATCTACCCAAATACCTATTCCTCCCTACCCGTTTTATCATCCTTTTTTCCAGTATCCCCCACCTCCGTTCCCTCCTTCTGCCCCTGGGACCACACTAAACACACCTAAGAATTCAAAAAACGGCCAAAATTAGCGCGGGAGTCACCTCACCGCGCGTTAACCACCCAATCTTCGCTCCCCCCTTCCTCTTCATCTCCCACAGCGACTAGCCAGGACTACCATACCCTTCCCTTGCAATTTAAAGGAAATTCTCCGTATATACAGGGCACGTACGCAAACAAAGAATTACTTTTCTGCCTCGATAGTGGTGCAGACGTAGGATTATTTCCATTTGAATTATTGGAACCGAATGCGCATACTTTCCATCTTCCGTCCCTTCTTCACGGTTTGTCAGACAAACCCGTCCAATTAAATCGCGCTACTATTCTCAAAATTAACTTTAATGGTCGTAATTACTCCATTCTTTTTCGGTTAGTTCCCTTCAAAAATTTCCCACCCCTTCTTTCATCACGTTTTTTGCAAGATCACCAATCAATTTTGGATTACTCACAAGGCACTTTGTCCTTGAAACATTTTGGAAAAATGCCACATACTGTAAAGGATAAAAACCCAGTTAGTATTAACATCTCGCATTTCTTTCAAAAACACTCCAAACCTCAGGTTGTATTTTTTGCGCGGCGCACTACCGTTCTTCCCCCTCATTCTGTTAGATTCGTACCACTGGCTACTAATGGTTATTTCCCTGATGCACAGTTTCGCCTACATACACCGCTTTCTCGGAATTTAAGTAAATGTTATATGGCACATACTGTAGTTTCCACACAAAACCTTGTTCTCCCGTTAGCTAATCTCACAAACAAAAAGCAAACTATTCAGGCTCATAATCCGGTAGTTATAGGTTCTCTCTTTTTCCAACAAGACAATGACCACAATATCCTGACTGTTAGGCAAATATATTTTCCTACAGACGAAGATGCGGCACGCAACAAAGAAAAGCGTCTTAAAGAAATTGGTCATCTCATAGATCTTAGTAAATTTAAGCTGTCTCCAGACATGAATGAGGAACAACAAGCTCAAATGCGGGAATTACTCTCCGAATATGCCTTTTTATTTCAGTGGTCAAGTGACCATTTCACCAAGATAGATTCTTTCGTGGCAACATTAGATTTAGAAGACAAAACTCCATTTCAGTGTAACTCTTTTGTCATTCCGCACAAGTTACGCCCCAAAGCGAGAGAGTTAGTTATACAACTTTTGAACCAAGGGATTTTTGAAAAATCGGATTCCCCCTATAAAAACAACATCCTATTTGTTTTAAAACCGAATTCTGAATCTCTTAGAGCCGTATTTGATTTGAGGGTTTTAAATGGGAAATGTCGGACTTTAGCTTCTCCATTAGAGGACATACAGGACGTTATAGATTCGCTTAGTGATTCCACTTTTTTTTCGAGTTTCGATCTCCATTCCTCTTTTCATCAGTTATCCCTTCATCCTGATGATCGCCCTGCAACAGCCTTTAGTTTAAAGGGCCTTTCTTTGCCCTTCAATCATATGCAACTCACTTCAATTCCACAGGGTTTCAAAAATTCATCTATTTTATTACAACAGGTACTGCAAACTATCTTTCGGGATTTATATACCAATAACATCACTTCGTTCGTAGATGACATGTATATTCATGCTGATTCTTTTGATCACATGATGACAGTTTTACGCGCATTTTTTCATACAGCTGCAAAACATTCTTTGCTGTTCAATATCAACAAATCAGTATTTGGCGCTAGACGGATTAAATGCTTAGGTCATATTGTGGAAAATCATACAGTCAAACCTGATCCCGAGAAAACCGCTGCCCTCGCCAATGCACCCAAACCAACCACCATCAAAGGGTTAAAAAGTTGGTTGGCTTCGGCTAACTACTTTAGGAAATTTTTCCATCACATTTCTCTCATATTAGCCCCACTTTATGAAGCTATTTCGAATGGAAATCGCAAATTGATATGGACACCTGAAAGAGACCGTGCCTTCGACCAGATGAAGCACCTCCTCACTTCCCCACCAGTGCTTGCTTTGTACTCAACAAAGAACACAGAACATATTTTAATGTGCGATTCCTCAGCCCTAGGCGTTGGCGCCGTATTGTTACAAAAAGACCTTAGCTCTAATGTCATTCAGCCCGTCTGTTATGTTTCTTCCAGGCATCCAAAAACTGTCAACCCACTCCCGATTTTTCATCAGGAATTATATGCAATTTTCTTTTCGCTTAAGAAATTAGAAAAATACCTTCTGGGAAAACATTTTACTTTGATCACTGATAACATTTCCCTTCTCGCTATTAGGAAAACTGTTATCCCAAACGCAAAAATTCTCCGGTGGATCACTTATATCAACACTTTCTCTTTTACAATCAAACACGTAAAAAGTCAGTCTAACGCAGTCGCCGACCTACTTAGCCGTTTTCCTCTGGACGTCTCACCAGACGCCATTGCCTTAGAACAGGATGACACTCCCGATGCCGTCCTCTTTTCCAACACCACTGATACTGACCAGACCCACCCATCCTTGGAGGACACTCCTCCTACTGTTCTAACTACAATAGGTGACAACACTGACCTACCAAATCTCCAGCTTCAGGACCGTTTTTTTGGTAAAATTATTACGACTCTAAATACCAAAAATGAATCAGACCCGGCCTTTCAACGTCTCACGAAACAGTACGTTCTTAAGAACAACATCTTGTACAGAAAAATGTATCGTGCCTCGCAAACCCGTTTGCTTGTCTGTATTCCGGACGCGCTAAAACCTGCTTTATTTCAGGAATACCACGGTGAACTTACTCATGTAGGCTTTAACAAACTTTACTGGATGATACGTTATAAATATTACGTACCACGCTTGAAATCTTGGTTAGCGAGTGAACTCAAATCTTGCAAACAGTGTGCAATTTTCAAACGCAATTATTTGCCCAACAACCCTAACATACAACGTTTTCCCCAAGCTCCCCTATTTTCGGTTTATAGCTTGGACTTAGCAGGGAAATTCATAGCCAGTGACCCAGAGAAATACCAATATTTCTATGCCGCAACCGAACATTGCACAGGCTTTACCATTACACAACCCATCACTACCCCAAATACTGACAATTTCATTTCCTTCATTACTAATCAAATAATCATTCCCTTTGGTGTTCCTTCCTGTATTTATACTGACCGTCAGACAAGCCACACTTCCACTTTATCCCTGAGCTTTCTCAAATCACTCAACATTACAGTTAAGTATGGATTACCATATCAGCATTTCACACTAGGAAAAGTTGAACAACGTCTGGGCACATTGCAAACCAGTCTTAAATTTCTGTGTCAATCTAACCAAAAACTCTGGCCAAAATATTTGCCTCACGCCACTTCCGCACTTAACAAGACTCCATTAACATCTTTAGGTGTCTCATCTCATGAATTGTTATATGGAGTACCTCCTCGCCTACCCATAGATAACTTGCTGCATGTTGAGAAAGAACATCTAGATTTACAGGACCGCCTTTTGGCACTAAAAGACATGAGGGATTTAGTTGAATATAGGAAGCATCAAGCATTTCTTGACTTCAAGAAAAAAGTCGAATCAAGCAAACCGCCCACAGAGTTCCTACCGGACTCTCAAGTTATGATTTTGGACACATCTTCTCAGCCTGGTACTTGTAAACCACTGTCCAGAATTTATAAAGGACCTTATAGGCTCATATCAACTGTTTCTCCAAACGAAGTCCTCGTTGACATAGAGGGTAAACCCACCCTTATAGGAAAGACTCGTTTGAAACATTACGTACCACCAACAACACCTAATTCAGAGTTCGAAATGAAATATAAGCGTTTTTTGAAATCGTCTAATTAAAGTTTTCAGCTGGCAAAACTTCCGACTTTGTCTCTCGTTCTGCCATGGACTCATATTTCAAAAGGAACTTTATTTTCAAATCCCCTGTTAGGTAGGCAACACACTTCACACAAATCTTTCTCCCGTGCAATCATTTTCGGCCATACAATGCATTCATATCTCACCTCCCAAATCCTGATTTCATATTGAGGCATTGGTTCACTGCCCGACATACCACCTTAACCTCTTATCCCTTTTCCCCTTCCTTCCCTTCACGTACGTAACACGCCACTTAAACAATAGCGACACTGAATGTTCTCAACACACCTTTTCCTAAGCATGCAAGGAAAAGTACTTGTTTATATTCACGTATTTCCTTCCTGTATCTTAATCTTGAACAGCTGGTTCTGTTCAAAAACTTGAGCGCTCTAAGGATACATGAACGAAATCTGTTGAATACTTCATACAACTCACGCTCAATAGACATTGTTTATATCAGAATAGACACACCCACCTTTACCATTTTCATAGCATCTTAATACAAAGCGACTAAAATCCGTTTCTTTCGATTCAAATATACGGTTAAGTCGTGACCCACCCCCACGAAATACTACTCCGCCACTATGTCCTTTCCTTTCCTACGACCCCTTTGCCTTCGATACATCTGATCACTCACTAATTCAGCGTAACATACTGTTTATCTTTAAACTTAGGTGTTTACTTTATTTCCACAACAACAACAACAAAATAAATAAATAAAAATAAAAAGAGAATTTCTAGGTAATACGTACCAAATTTCTTCTTCCGGACGGTCATAATAACATCCTGTTTATGTCCTACTCACGTACACATTAAACTTTCACCCTTGAACCTTCCTTCTACTCGCACAAATTACGGTACAAATCACCAAGAAAACACTTTCGCACAGGTCATTTACCCTGAATTCTCTATGATGCAGTATGACCTACTTATGCTAGTGGACAAAACCGCCTCTCCATACCGTTACTCTTCTACCAAAATATTTTGTTTCTGTTGAGGACCACAACAAAAGAACTACACCAGATTATAGGGACTACCATAATAATAATAATAATAATAATAATTCACTCCTACTTTCATCCCTTTTCCTCCTTGCAGTTTATTGTGTTGTCCCTCGTTCCACAAATTCCTGCCTTCGACTCCCGATTAGCTCCAATACTTGCAATAATTATTGCCTCCTACAAACATCTTGCACTATTTTCTGTCTGTCGCCGGTTACATTTTTTTCACCCGTGACCTTTGTCAACAGTAATTTTATGGTGCATACATGGTATCAGACATGTCTTCTCATTATTTTTCTTTTCACCTTTCTTTCCATTTTTTTTCTTCTTTTCATATACTGAAATTTGATTATAAACAGCCTTGCCTACAACCTAACAGAGATACTCGTACACAGGCGTACTTTCATTTTTTTGATCCACGTCCTTTTTTGAGTTCCTTTCATTTACGTCCTACTTCCTGGACCCGTGCTCCACCCGCCCTGGGACAGCCATTTCCAGAACCCAGAGGGATGCAGCCAGCAATGTCTCCAGAGATTTCCTGTTCCTGCGAGATGCAAACAGCCCTGTTCCTGAGAGATGCAAACAGTCTTGTTCTTGAGAAATGCAGCCAGCAATGTCTCCAGAGATTTCCTGTTCCTGAGAGATACAAACAGCCCTGTTCCTGAGAAATGCAGCCAGCAATGTCTCCAGAGATTTCCTGTTCCTGAGAGATACAAACAGCCCTGTTCCTGAGAAATGCAGCCAGCAATGTCTCCAGAGATTTCCTGTTCCTGGGAGATACAAACAGCCCTGTTCCTGAGAAATGCAGCCAGAAATGTCTCCAGAGATTTCCTGTTCCTGAGAGATGCAAACAGCCCTGTTCTTGAGAAATGCAGCCAGCATGCCTCCAGAGAATTCCTGTTCCTGAGAGATGCAAACAGTCTTGTTCTTGAGAAATGCAGCCAGCAATGTCTCCAGAGATTTCCTGTTCCTGAGAGATCCAAACAGCCCTGTCTCCAGAGACTTCTAGCTTCAGAGCGACGCAGCCAGCCCTGCTCCTAGTGCTCCGGTACGATATGCAACCAGCACTTCTCCACGGCATTCCAGTTTGCAGCCTTCTGCATTTTCACATGGACCTTCTTCGCATGTCAGTGTTTTTTTTCATCCCATGTGTTCACACCCTTTAGTGTATTATTTTGAGGTTTAAAAGTCACTAGTTCATAAGAACAGATGACAGACATTTTTTTTGAGCCGAGGATTAAGACATTCCTCATTTTGAGGTTTAAAAATAATAATATAGAAGTACACAGTTAACGGATCAACTCTAAGTTTCTAGAACAATATAGCAGAGTGAAAACATTTTTAAATAGAACTAACAGCACGTTTGTAGGTAACGCGGACGAATTTAGAAAAGTGAAAACAAAAACAATTCCAGTTCCGTGAAATGAAAGTATTATAAAAACCGTAGACAATTCAGTCTAGGGGTGCAGATAATCTATCAACCTCCTAGTTACCGCTCTTGCTTCGTAGAAAAGTGACATTGGGAAGGAGTAGTTCTGTTACTGATGGCAATGGACGAAAAGACATTGTAAGTACGCTCGCATAGAGCTCTGTTAGTGACTCTGGTGAAAAATACACATAGACAGTCCTGACATGTAAGACGAGAATGTGAACCCTTCAATTATCTTGTAAATATCATTCATTTAATAAGCTCTTTTGGTAATGGTTTATCTTATATGCACTTTGTTATATATTGTTGTAATAAATTAGTTTTCTTCATGTAAAGCCTATAAAAGTGAATTTCTAACTCTATGCTACCTGCCCTATGGCATTCAATCAATTATATTTTTTTAAGATTTGTTAATTGGGTTAGCGTTACGTAAAGATGAAGAGGAAAATTATGTTGAAGTCAAGTTTATGCACCCTTTTGGACCGGCTCCATCCTTTTACTGGCCTTCTGCAGGAAAAAACGAAGTGTGCCATGTTCCAATATCCAATATTATTTGTTCTGTGTGCACCCCCTTTACTAAAGGAACTGGAATAGTATATTATTTCTCAGGTAAGGAGGTTCAGTTTGTGGAGGAACAATACAGGCTGCGTTTTGCTTAAACGAGGTAGCAAGTTCCTTCAGTTTCAAATAGTAAAATCCAATCACTGTGACTGGCATATGCTGAGGTAAGAAATTGATTTCATGCACAAGGAATTTTGCATATTTCTTTGGTTACAAATTTTCAATTTAATGTAGTGGAAAAGTTCAATCATTATATTTTATTTCGTTTTGAAGACTAAAATGTAACTGTCGTAAATGTTGATAAAAAGAAGTACGAAATTGAGTTTTGATCTGTACTTTGTATTGGTCCTGTTGTTCCTATTTGTAAATTACGTTTATGAAACTACGTCTTCCCAATCGAAAAATAATCCGGTACTTCCCCCCTCCCCCTTCCGGACTGTCATATAGCCTTCATTTCTTCGTTATTTGAAAGATAATGGACTGTAGATTTGGAAAATTAATTCAGTTTTAACATTACATTCACTTTGATTATATTAATAGTTCCGCAAACATATTATAAAGGTACACTCATGTCCAAAATTATTGTCGCATGTCTATAAATATGTTGTTCTAGGAATATAATTTGATAACAGACTCGCTCGGTATTTCTTATAATGTTAGTATGTGTATAATCGGCAAAGACATGTATATGGCAAATTTCATGTCAAAAGAGCAGTAAATGCGAACAATAAAACGAAAATAAAATTTTCTTGTCCATTTAGGTTTTTTTTTCTCATACTAATTTTCGTATTTATAATTCTTTTCCTACGAAATTTACCACAAATATATATTTCCCGATTATAGACATAGTATCAGTATTAAAAGTACGCTGCAAAATCATTATCAAATTATATCCTTAGAAGACAAGTTATAGATATGCGACAATAATTTTGGACATGAGTGTACGTCCATTCGTTTCAATGAAATAGTACTAAATTTACGATCAAGTAATAACTGTACTACTATTACTCGTACACCTTTCCTCAAGCAGAAAATTAATCTAAACTTGCTTTTCATACTTTACTTTCGAGCGACTATAAACGATGTAGATTGTGAAATAATAATAATAATAATAATAATAATAATAATAATAATAATAATAATAATAATAATAATAATAACAATAATCGAATATTAGATTTCCATGTTTTATGACACGCACATACCGAAGAAAGTGATTTTTGAATGTTTCTCTGTCCGCTCAATCCTCCTCATGTTTATACACTCGCCTAGAGGTCACACCGTTTAGTATATCCAGATCAAATTTTTAACTTAATGACTTTATAAGATTCTCTAGAAGGTATCGAATCTTCTTCCTACCCCTTAAAAATAAGGCTGGTTTACTAAGGAGTGTAAATAAGAAATTCCGATTTTCTCGAAAACCGTTCAAACGATTTTGTGCATATTATATAAATAATTGTTTGATTACTACTCTATAATGTTGCGTAAATTAATGAATATTCCCACTACTTTAATTTGAAAAAAAAAAAAAAAAAAAACTTTCTCCAATAAGTCTCATGCGATTTTCTTGATATTTCATACACAAATACTTCACTAGTAACCCTAATGTTTAACGTAAGTCATTTATTATGAAACAATCCACAATGGGTAGTATTTTTAGCGTGAGTTTTCTTTGGAAGAAGTTTTCCCAAAATGCCTTTTAAATATGTTTCTGTTTCAGAAGTAAGTCGTTCAGTAATAACTGCGGTGTAACATTATTTAGTTTAAGAAATCGGAATGAGAAAGTTTAGTGGGTGGTTCGCACCTTTGTCTTGAATCTCCTTCCACCTTAAGGAATTCCGAAAATTCAAATATTTATGATTTTCACTTAAAAAGTATGACACCCATAACATAAGTATAAAACATCTACAAAAGCCGCGGATGCCTTTGGTGCATAAGAGTACATGGTTCAATTCCCTCTGAGAAAGCCTTGAAAAATTTGACTGCATTAGGGTAGTTCGGATTCCACTTTACAACTTACGTCCATATCTCATATAGTCTCAGAGCTAAAAAGGACGCTAAACTTCATACAACGAACTAATTTACAAACTACTGACATTAAGGGCAAACAATCTCATGATTGTTTAGAAATACACAAGCTCGTTTCATGTTTATGGTAGGGGATTCGACTGGTAGACAGCAGCATGCACAGACACACCAAAACCGCTATTGCGGGTAGTTCGAAAGTGCTATGGGCTGACTTGCACGAAGAACCGTTGTTGTGTGTGTAAGTCGTCATATTGTTCCAAATATTACGGTCTTTTCAGGGCTACATTAGTTACATCTATAATCATATAAGTAAACAGTGGTTTATGATGACCAGTATCATACGCAGAAGTTCAAGCTCCCAAATCTATATAATTTCAAGTGTTCGTATATCTTAATATGGTCAGCGTTTACTTGAGCACATCTTGCTCATGAGAGAGTTAAAACCCTGAAATCTTCTTGTATACCCACTGATGACAGTAGCTTTTCGTATATGAAAGAAAGGAACAACGCTGTGTTCAATCGCAACAAACTGGCACTCCCGCTGTAGCTGGGTACTTTAATATTGGGTATCGTTGTTATCGGAGGCCCGGGAGTACTCCAGATTTGGTGCAGAAAGTGTGTTCCTTGGCACAACGATTGGACCTATTGTCTCAAAAAACAGAAAGGGCAGCACAACGTTCCGCCGTGACAATAAATTGCGCCAAGATCTACACTTGGTAAAGAAGCATCTTCCAAATACTTTACATGCTCCTCCCTTACATATGGAGAAGACGACAAATATTCAAAAGCGATACAAACGCCACCTTGCAAGGTCCAAGTGCAAGTTTGTACTGAGTCCGGACAAGACATAGGAGTAGCTTTCGGAATGTCAAAAAGATATGGCCACTTCAATCGTACCTGTAATTCCGAGGTCGTTGCATAGTTTCCCACGAGGCTTCATGGTTGCTGGTGGTTACTGCAATAATAATAATAAACTTACAGTAAGCAGGGCGAACATTAAGGTTATAATTTATGCAGCTTATTATCAAACAAACAGTTTGGAGAAAATATCGCTACTCCACCATAGTATTCGTCCCTATGTGGCAGCAACAAATTTCGCGTTGTCATTCACCGTGGCCAGCGTCCAGACACACTGCAAAATCAGCATTCTCTTCTTCTAAGCCTTTTCCCCCAGTTAGCTGAGGTTAGCTTAGTTGTTGTCCCCCACCTGTTTCTATCCGCTATGACACCACACTACACCATATCATTCTTAACACAATCTCCCCACTTCTTTGCCCGGCCTCGGGTTGGTTTCCCATTCAGTTCTATACCATCCACTCGGTGAACTACGTATTTTAAAGGTATTTTTCTTACATGCCCAAACCATCTCAGTGTACTTTCTTGCAGTTTTATCCACACATCCACCGTATCATTATCATCTATGCAACATGTAACTTCTATTCC
Source organism: Thermobia domestica (assembly GCF_964235325.1). NCBI lineage: Eukaryota > Metazoa > Arthropoda > Insecta > Zygentoma > Lepismatidae > Thermobia > Thermobia domestica. The sequence continues at coordinate 75,930,394 of NC_137454.1, read as the reverse complement.
CCTCTCTTCTTCGTCATCCAACATTCCGCTCCGTATATGGCTGGTCTCACTACTGTAAACTTGTCCTTTAAGGCGTATTGATACCCTACAGCCACTCAATACTCCTGCCACTTCTCTCCATTTTACCCAATCACTGCTAATTCTGCTGTCTACATCTTTTATTCCACATACTGCACAATCATCGGTGACGTACATCGAGCGGGTGGCACATAAAAACGGGAATTCATGCAATACTTTTTACTGACATTTTTTATGGAATTCCTTAATGCATACTCCATGGATATATGTGGATATCTGTTGCTAAAACAAGCGTTGGCCCGCCAACCGCACACACTCCAGTCTTAAGAAAGTCTGTCACGACGAATGGAACAGACTTGATCAAACTGTGGTTCAGTGTAGTCTTCTCAAGTAGAAATTGTTACGCTGGGTAACAGCTGACGTCAGGGATATTCATGTAAGAGGGACGGGCGAAGGTAGATCTGCTTCCAATATTATATTGTTTTGTGTTCGTCTTCTCATATGGGGAACCAGGATGGCTGATGGTACTAGTGGTTGCAGTCTTTTCAGTTAGGGCGCACAGTGCGTCGACCAATGGACAAAAATGAGAAAAGAAACAATTTTCTTCGGACTTGCAAATAGCACGGTATGAAGCACAAATGATTCACAAGACAGAAATCCCTAGCCAAAAACTGATGACAACCCGTCAGCCTACAGAGGGCACGCGCAAAGTTACCACATTAGACCGACCCGAGTCGATATGACACTCTTACAGATAACAATTCGCATGCACAACTACTATATTAAACTGACCTGAGTCATTATCTCCACAGCGATCGCACTGGTGTTTCAGACCAAAGCGAAAGGTGAGACTTTTTGTCACTTGTAAGCAGTTATAGCACAGGTACGTTCTTTTCTTTACGACGAACGATTGGTAATCATTTTTTACTGGTATATTTGGAATATCTCAAAAAAGCCTAAACATGTCTTGAGATCTCTACAGGAATATCTTCCTTTAATGATTTCCTTTGGATTCAGCAATAGTGTGTGTGCAAGTGTCCGCAATATCGACTGCAATTAGTGAAATTGCGCAAGAAGATGCCATGAAAAACAAGGACATTTTTGAAAGATGAGTAACAACCACCAGTGCTAGTCGGAAGAAAGCGGAAACCATGCAGGCTATTTGTAGTCGTTATAAACTTGAAGACGCCACGGAAGATGTGGACAACAGTTTAAAGAAATTTAGTAAGTTATTAATATGACCTCGAGCAAAATAAATGGAAGATGTCGCACAGAGTTCGGTCGGTTTTCCTAGCTAAAAATAAAGAGTGGTTTGATCGTGCATGTACACTTCCGGACTTCGTCTCAACAGCGATAACTGCTCGGTATCACAGCAACGTGAAGACCAACGTAGCTTCCTCTACTCGCGGTAGAACCAGTAAAGAGTTTGCAGAGTGTTCAGTAAAAACAAAGAAAAGGCGCTTAGATCTTCTTGTAGCGACTAAATCGGCAGAGGAGCTTGCCTTTGCTGCGAAAGAAGCAGCAGCGAAATTAAATACACCAAGAAATGACGAATAGTCCAAAGGATTGTCGGTTATACGGAATAAGCTTTAGAAGGCCTCCACAAAGTCTTCCGTCACACTAGGCTATATCTTATACGGAAAACTTCTCTCTTCAATACTTATTTAGACCTGATGAAGCATGTTTATTCTATCTGACCCTATTGTCTCCTCCAAGATACAGATTCACGCAAAGAAAAGGAGGACAGATACGGATATGGAGAGTTATTTCAAAACTGATGCTGCTGATGCTGTCCAGCTTCATCATTCTGTCGCTATGGAATTTGATAACTTAGACAGTGATGGTACTGACTGATTTTAAAAAAATACTCTAGAACTGTTTCAGTCATTTCATGCACTGCTTTTCATTATATTTTAGTGTTATGTAGTTCTGAGTCGTATGGGTTCGTGTTTACGAGTGCCGTAAACAGTAAGGGCCATAAGCAGAGTCGTTTTGACATACGTTTAGCGTCATACCAAAGGCCTGACTACTGCAGGAAACATATGTTAGTCGAACTCTTTAGTGTGACACTAATCACGCGTCAGAACTACTCTGCATAAGGCATTAAATGTCTTACATAGTTTTTTTTTCGTCCATGAACGGGATATTATTTTCTATATAAGTACAGTTGTCAAGTTCGATAACTTCAAGAACAACTTTGCTTCAGTTTAAGTGAGCAAGAAACGCCTTGCAACACAATACACATGTGATAAAAGCTTCAGTATGATTTGTTTTATTTTTGTCCATTATTCCCATATGCTCGACGCACTGTGGGGCGGCCCGAACGATCTTTTTCTCCATGCACTCCCGGGATTGGTCGGGGTATATTTCTTGTGGAGGCCTTCTGCTTCCTATTATGTACCCTATTGATGGATCAACGACACGTCCGACACGTTTCAACCACGCGGGATTAGCCAAGCTTTCGTAAACCCATTATAAGGCTACGCTCGAAGTTACTTAATCGGGCAATTAGTGTTTGTTGATGCAGATCCACACCCAAAGCAGCATGCCCCGAATAGACACTACGATCGGCCTATTTTCTGCGGCAGCCAGTACACTGAAGCCTTCAAACTGAGTCCCCTACAAACACAATTCTGTGATACAAATTTCCTTTCAATTATACAGCCATTCTTAAATATGTCCACCAATGTATTTCAAGAGGTTTCCTTCAATATCCTGTAATTAACTCCATACGTTTCCAGCACTATTTTATAATATCATTACATGTGTCACTGTGTAGCGTTTAGTTTTTCCCCCTGATAATCGAAAAGCACAACGTCAACGCACTGTAAGTTCTAGAAATTCTGAAATTGAGATATGTGAAATTCCAATCGCGAGTAGTTACAAAGATTGTACTATTACAAGTATTGTGACTACAATAGCTAGTAATACGCAGTGTAATCAACAAACTAATGTTACGTCGCTTTTTAGTTTCCCTTAGAGTAAATACTGTATATGGTACTGAAGGTATTAACGTTCAGAGTAATGCTAATAATGATTATCCTTTTTAACACTATTAGTGCAATGCATGGAATTGTATAATATGTCAGAAAGGGAGAAATTGTTGGTAATTCAGAGATTGTTAACACATTCAGCGTCAGCGTGGCTTAAATCAGTTTCAGGAGAAATAAATTCATTCAATAGGCGCGCTTGGAACGTGCACAGAAAAACCAGCTACACGATCTTCGTTACGATAAAGTTCCCACGAATGGTATATTGTAAATCAGTATTACAGTATTTGCGATACGGTAAATGAAATAGAGTTTTGTTTCAGGATCATACAAAATTTAAAAAAAAAAAAAATGACAAGGATAAGTTTATATCCAGTGTATTCGAATACTTACAGTGGAGTACTCCATTATGAATGTTATTTCTCAAAGTTATAAGAAAAACTAAGTGAAATATTAATGCAAGATGGAAAGATAATTTAAAACTTTTTGGTTGTGCCTTGGAGGCAGATGGTTAGTGATACAATTATAGTGCTAGAATGTAGTGTTCCTGAAAAACAGAAAATATTCAAGGAACTTATCTCCAGGTTAAAGTATTATACCACACCTGCGAAATATTACTGTGTTAGTAGCTACGGTAAGATTTTCTGCATACAGTTTTCTGTACCGTAAGAAGTGCCGAATAAATGGAATAATTGATTGTTCTTCAGAAATGATATTATATATATATATATATATATATATACAATAGTTATTGTTCAGATTTAATATAAGATGTTCTGTGGCGACGAAATTATAATAGCTCAAGTTCCGAAGCAACGAACCCGAAAATGTGGATGCTTGAAGGAAAATTAGTTTACAATATACAAAAAAATACATTACATTACAACTGTTAAACTGTTCACAGTTATGCAGAAGGCATTCTGAATACATAACAATTTGATGGAACATCACTAGGACACTCGCGATTATGGGAACAGCTTCTGCATATCTCTTTGTGTATTGCCTATTTTCTGTTCACAGTTATACAAAAGACATTCTGAAAATGTAACAGTTTGATGAAGCACCATTAGAACATTCAAGATTATGGGAACATCCACTGCATATCTTTATGTGTACTACCTATATTTTGTTCACAATTACACAAAAAATTCTGAATATGTAACAATTTCACGGAGTACCATTAGAAGTCATGATTATGGGAACACACCCTGTACGTATCTTTGTGTACTACCTATAATATTTGTTCAGTTATGCAAAATTAATTTTGCAGCATTTTGCGTATGTAACAATTTGGCGGAGCACCATTAGAACACTCACAGTTACGGGAATACCCACTACTTATCTCTGTATACTGCCTATACTCTGTTCACAGTTATGCAGAAAGCATTCTGAATATGTAACGATTTGGCGAAGCACCATTAGAAGTCATGACCAGGGGAACACACTGTGAGGTGAGGTGAGTAGGGGGTTAATGGGGACGTCAGCAACGAGCCTATATGTCCCCGTCACGATTGATTTGGTTGCTCAGAACGGCACTATTAAAAATGGAAAAGACGAAAACCAAGAGTGTTCAGAGAGACGAAAGTGCTGCTAAAGAATAAGGAAAAAACAAAAGCTAAAGAAGATAAAATAATAAATAAGTTAAAAGAGATAACAATAACAATAACAATATATAGAAAAACAACACTAAAAACGGGAGAAAAGATAAAAAAAATTAGCAGCAATAAAAAATTCAACAATCTAAAACTGCTCAGAGAACGTGAGCAACCCCAATGGCAGATACGAACTTAAGGGTCCCACTTGCGACAGTCCTATAAGCGACAGGAACTGTTAACTGTCCTATGATCGACCGATTCGATCTATTAAGGCCCTATGAGTCACCGATTCGTTCATACTAAAATAATGGAAGAAGATAAGGTTCTCTCTTCTTTAACTTGTTTTATACTAATGTGATTTAGGACCTAACAAAATGTACTATGAAAAATTTCGCTCTACCTGAATTTAATACGTGAGAATGCTCTCATTATATTAACAATCTTTTATACATTTTCCTAATATTATATTTTTGAATTAATTTATATGAATACATTGACTCTATCAAGGGGAAAACTAACTAAATATTTAGGGTAGCTCCGCTTTTGAAAATGAAATGAAATCTTTGAGTTTTACGTCCCACGGTTATGCCGGTTAGGCTAAAGGAGACGGTGATGATGAGTAATGAATGAAATGGTGGAATGAACAAAGTGGGAGGAAACGGGAGAACCCCGGGAAAACCCACGCACACGGTGTTTGTCCACCACAAAGTTCACTTGGCAGGGGCTGGGATCGAACCCGGGACCCCAAGCACCAGAGGTGAACGCTCTACCACTGAGCCACCGCGGCCCCTAGCTCCGCTTTTGTCTATGATTCTAATATAATTAAAAATGTCATGTTAAAATGATACGGAGCATAAGTTTAGATTGAATATGTTTATGGCATAAGAAGGGAATCAGAAAGAGGTATGGGCGCCCGAAGAAAATTTTCTAGGGAGTGGCATCTCCATGGTTGCTGTAACACGTCTGGTACATCTGGTATTTAATATACGTGGTTTGCTATATTACGTATACATTTTTGTGAGCCAGGTAGGCGACCCCTGCCTTCCCATCGGGTGCCCATGGAAAAAAGGTGTTCACCATTTGAGGATATCAAAGAAATCTAAAAAAACAGTGTATTCGAAGAAATTATTACACAAGTTACAAGTCTCTTGCAGGATAACAGTTCGTCTAGTTACAAGAGATTATTTCAGATTGCTTCACGACAAGCTTTTATGTATAAGTCAAAAAGGCAAATTAAGCAATTAGTTTACATTTTAGTAGCTTACAATAGGGGGGACGGTAGTTTAAAGAGTTTGTGTATCTTTTGGATTGTTTTACCTTTAGGAATATACTTTTCATGGAAATATCCCTGTTGTCTCGTTAAGTTATTTGATATGTTTATGTCAAATCTAACTCAAAATTAAAATAAGTTTTATTTGCACTCACAGTAGAGGAAAAATATATTTGACGAACAGTATCACTGACACGTATATATTTCATACCAAGGTTGTTCGGGCGCTAATAACGACAGAGGCAAACATATTTTACGAGATGGAATCATATTATCTTCCAACATCTCAATGTAAATGAATCGGTCGCTCATAAGACAGATAACAGTTCCTGTCACTAATAGGACTGTCGCTTCTGGGACTAATTCGAACTTAAGTGCCCGGCTAACAATATCACTATTATCCCCCAAGGCATGGGCAAGTAAACAAGGCAGTCCAAATCGTTCTCTGAGATCTGAGTATTCAGGACATTCAACAAGAATGTGCTGAATACTCAGAGGGACAATACACTTTCACAATACGGACGGTTCACGTGACATAATAAATAGCTATGTGTGAGATGAGAGTGTCCGATACGCAGACGCGCCAGGAGCACTTCATCTCGACGACAGGAACAAAAAGACGTACGCCATTCTCCAAGTACCGGCTTAACTGCATATAATTTATTCTCAAGGGCCTAGTCCCAATCCGCTTGCCAGTGAGAGCGCATCAAAGAGTGGAAATGATTCTGAAGGTCGGAGCAAGGAAGGCTATGCTCCATTGCAACCCCAACTAAGGCGGCGTTCTTGGCAGCTGCGTCAGCACGTTCGTTTCCCCGGATGCCAACATGACCAGGCACCCAGCAGACAACGACGACACAACCCTGTTGCTGCAACTGATGGCATCTCACAAGAATGTCCTGAGTGAGAGAGTGCATACTGAAGACATTCTGTAAACTCAGAACCACGCTCTAAAAATCGGTGCAAACGAGCACACGACGTAAAGAAAGCAAGAGAGCATGGTCCAAGGCAAGCTTAAGTGCAATTAATTCAGCTGTAAACACGGAACACAGGCGATGCAAATGGAATTCTGAGCTGCCCTCGTCAGTGACAAAGGCACAGCCTACAGAATCACCATCCTTAGAACCGTCCGTATAGAACACATTAAAATCGGGGTACTGATCTAACAGTGCAGCAAACTTCTGCTGGTACACCTGGGAACTAGTAGCCTCTTTCGAATGTACAGACAAACTTGTGTCAGAACGAGGTATACAAAGCAGCCATGGTGGAATAGCACAAAACTGAATCAACGAAAGAGAAGGCCATACGAAATCATCAGCGAGGAAACTCTCACACGCTCGGATCTACCATGGACGTGTAGAACGAGGACGTGCAGCATAGCGCTCGTAATTCCGACGGACACGTGGTCCACAAGGGTGGTCTGGAATACAGCGCACATGTGCTGAATAATTAAGAAGGCGCCTCCTGCGATAATACGCTAAGGAAGGTTCATTGGCTTCAACGTACAGGCTTGCAACGGGACTAATACGGTAGGCGCCAGTAGCAATCCGAATACCCAGGTGTTACACTGTATCAAGTTGGCGCAACAAGGAATCACGAGCAGATTCATAGGCAATACAGCCATAGTCTAACTTGGACCGAATTAGACTACGGTACAAGCGAAGCAGAACTAGTACGATCAGCACCCCATGTGCGGTGGGAAACGACACGAAGGAGATTCAGAGCTCGAAGACAAGTATACTTAAGATTACGAATATATGGTGCCCACGACAAGCGACGGTCAAAGACCAGACCCAAGAAACGGACTGTATCAACGAAGGACAAACGGGTGCCACCGAGATACAAGTCCGGGTCAACAATGCAAGTACGCTGCCGGCAGAAGTGAACACATTAGGATTTCTCAGGGGAAAAGCGAAATCCCGTCTCATTCGACCAGCAAACAAGACGATTGAGAGTCAGTTGAAGCTGTCAATTAATGCCGCGAAGATGGCGGAAACTGTCTACCTGATAAGAAAAACAACCAAACTGTTCGGATATAAATAATCGGAATGCATATGTTCACGTTCAACCTTCCTTAACTCCGAGTTATTAGGCTGAGTAATTCCAACTGAAGATCACCTAAAAGAAACAATCGTTACACCAGAAGTGTAGACAATGCGCTATAGTGCATTACACTGAACCAGAGTAATTTACGAATAATTTCGCTTCATGTATTCAACCTGAAGCATGATGGGTAGAAATGGTTGTGATGTGACCGGGTGTACGAGTAAAGTAACGTCAACATCAGACTGGACAGTGTGTAGCTGTATTTAAAAAAAATTACCCAGAGACCAGAATCTTGAAGACAAGTACGGCAGAGGCCACACGAATGTCAAAAAGATGACGGGTTAAAGGTATGAGTGGAGGCAAATCCACGCACACTATAATCACGGAACTTATCCATCACTTCAATGTTTCCATTTCTACCTTTTTCCATCACCTACAATAAATACAAAAATGAAAAAAAAAAAAGTCAACTCGGTCCCACAAGAAGTGACTGAGCATCACTAACAGCAGCAAATGGATACAGTAACCTGTTGGGTTATTACTGTCTACCTATTGTATCGTATTTTGGTGAGACCAGAAGTGAATCTCGTTAAGATAATCGGAAACGAAAAATGAAATCTTTGAGTTTTACGTCCCACGGTTATGCCGGTTAGGCTAAAGGAGACGGTGATGATGAGTAATGAATGAAATGGTGGAATGAACAAAGTGGGAGGAAACGGGAGAACCCCGGGAAAACCCACGCACACGGTGTTTGTCCACCACAAAGTTCACTTGGCAGGGGCTGGGATCGAACCCGGGACCCCAAGCACCAGAGGTGAACGCTCTACCACTGAGCCACCGCGGCCCCTAGCTCCGCTTTTGTCTATGATTCTAATATAATTAAAAATGTCATGTTAAAATGATACGGAGCATAAGTTTAGATTGAATATGTTTATGGCATAAGAAGGGAATCAGAAAGAGGTATGGGCGCCCGAAGAAAATTTTCTAGGGAGTGGCATCTCCATGGTTGCTGTAACACGTCTGGTACATCTGGTATTTAATATACGTGGTTTGCTATATTACGTATACATTTTTGTGAGCCAGGTAGGCGACCCCTGCCTTCCCATCGGGTGCCCATGGAAAAAAGGTGTTCACCATTTGAGGATATCAAAGAAATCTAAAAAAACAGTGTATTCGAAGAAATTATTACACAAGTTACAAGTCTCTTGCAGGATAACAGTTCGTCTAGTTACAAGAGATTATTTCAGATTGCTTCACGACAAGCTTTTATGTATAAGTCAAAAAGGCAAATTAAGCAATTAGTTTACATTTTAGTAGCTTACAATAGGGGGGACGGTAGTTTAAAGAGTTTGTGTATCTTTTGGATTGTTTTACCTTTAGGAATATACTTTTCATGGAAATATCCCTGTTGTCTCGTTAAGTTATTTGATATGTTTATGTCAAATCTAACTCAAAATTAAAATAAGTTTTATTTGCACTCACAGTAGAGGAAAAATATATTTGACGAACAGTATCACTGACACGTATATATTTCATACCAAGGTTGTTCGGGCGCTAATAACGACAGAGGCAAACATATTTTACGAGATGGAATCATATTATCTTCCAACATCTCAATGTAAATGAATCGGTCGCTCATAAGACAGATAACAGTTCCTGTCACTAATAGGACTGTCGCTTCTGGGACTAATTCGAACTTAAGTGCCCGGCTAACAATATCACTATTATCCCCCAAGGCATGGGCAAGTAAACAAGGCAGTCCAAATCGTTCTCTGAGATCTGAGTATTCAGGACATTCAACAAGAATGTGCTGAATACTCAGAGGGACAATACACTTTCACAATACGGACGGTTCACGTGACATAATAAATAGCTATGTGTGAGATGAGAGTGTCCGATACGCAGACGCGCCAGGAGCACTTCATCTCGACGACAGGAACAAAAAGACGTACGCCATTCTCCAAGTACCGGCTTAACTGCATATAATTTATTCTCAAGGGCCTAGTCCCAATCCGCTTGCCAGTGAGAGCGCATCAAAGAGTGGAAATGATTCTGAAGGTCGGAGCAAGGAAGGCTATGCTCCATTGCAACCCCAACTAAGGCGGCGTTCTTGGCAGCTGCGTCAGCACGTTCGTTTCCCCGGATGCCAACATGACCAGGCACCCAGCAGACAACGACGACACAACCCTGTTGCTGCAACTGATGGCATCTCACAAGAATGTCCTGAGTGAGAGAGTGCATACTGAAGACATTCTGTAAACTCAGAACCACGCTCTAAAAATCGGTGCAAACGAGCACACGACGTAAAGAAAGCAAGAGAGCATGGTCCAAGGCAAGCTTAAGTGCAATTAATTCAGCTGTAAACACGGAACACAGGCGATGCAAATGGAATTCTGAGCTGCCCTCGTCAGTGACAAAGGCACAGCCTACAGAATCACCATCCTTAGAACCGTCCGTATAGAACACATTAAAATCGGGGTACTGATCTAACAGTGCAGCAAACTTCTGCTGGTACACCTGGGAACTAGTAGCCTCTTTCGAATGTACAGACAAACTTGTGTCAGAACGAGGTATACAAAGCAGCCATGGTGGAATAGCACAAAACTGAATCAACGAAAGAGAAGGCCATACGAAATCATCAGCGAGGAAACTCTCACACGCTCGGATCTACCATGGACGTGTAGAACGAGGACGTGCAGCATAGCGCTCGTAATTCCGACGGACACGTGGTCCACAAGGGTGGTCTGGAATACAGCGCACATGTGCTGAATAATTAAGAAGGCGCCTCCTGCGATAATACGCTAAGGAAGGTTCATTGGCTTCAACGTACAGGCTTGCAACGGGACTAATACGGTAGGCGCCAGTAGCAATCCGAATACCCAGGTGTTACACTGTATCAAGTTGGCGCAACAAGGAATCACGAGCAGATTCATAGGCAATACAGCCATAGTCTAACTTGGACCGAATTAGACTACGGTACAAGCGAAGCAGAACTAGTACGATCAGCACCCCATGTGCGGTGGGAAACGACACGAAGGAGATTCAGAGCTCGAAGACAAGTATACTTAAGATTACGAATATATGGTGCCCACGACAAGCGACGGTCAAAGACCAGACCCAAGAAACGGACTGTATCAACGAAGGACAAACGGGTGCCACCGAGATACAAGTCCGGGTCAACAATGCAAGTACGCTGCCGGCAGAAGTGAACACATTAGGATTTCTCAGGGGAAAAGCGAAATCCCGTCTCATTCGACCAGCAAACAAGACGATTGAGAGTCAGTTGAAGCTGTCAATTAATGCCGCGAAGATGGCGGAAACTGTCTACCTGATAAGAAAAACAACCAAACTGTTCGGATATAAATAATCGGAATGCATATGTTCACGTTCAACCTTCCTTAACTCCGAGTTATTAGGCTGAGTAATTCCAACTGAAGATCACCTAAAAGAAACAATCGTTACACCAGAAGTGTAGACAATGCGCTATAGTGCATTACACTGAACCAGAGTAATTTACGAATAATTTCGCTTCATGTATTCAACCTGAAGCATGATGGGTAGAAATGGTTGTGATGTGACCGGGTGTACGAGTAAAGTAACGTCAACATCAGACTGGACAGTGTGTAGCTGTATTTAAAAAAAATTACCCAGAGACCAGAATCTTGAAGACAAGTACGGCAGAGGCCACACGAATGTCAAAAAGATGACGGGTTAAAGGTATGAGTGGAGGCAAATCCACGCACACTATAATCACGGAACTTATCCATCACTTCAATGTTTCCATTTCTACCTTTTTCCATCACCTACAATAAATACAAAAATGAAAAAAAAAAAAGTCAACTCGGTCCCACAAGAAGTGACTGAGCATCACTAACAGCAGCAAATGGATACAGTAACCTGTTGGGTTATTACTGTCTACCTATTGTATCGTATTTTGGTGAGACCAGAAGTGAATCTCGTTAAGATAATCGGAAACGAAAAATGAAATCTTTGAGTTTTACGTCCCACGGTTATGCCGGTTAGGCTAAAGGAGACGGTGATGATGAGTAATGAATGAAATGGTGGAATGAAGAAAGTGGGAGAAAACGGGAGAACCCCGAGAAAACCCACGCACACGGTGTTTGTCCACCACAAAGTTCACTTGACGGGGGCTGGGATCGAACCCGAGACCCCAAGCACCAGATGAATCGGAAACGAAATGTGCAACGGTTGAGTATTGCTGACACTTGATATAAAATATAATACACAGTAATAATAATAATAATAATTCAAAATCAAATCGCCAACAAAATATAATGTTGTGTAATAAATGTATTTGGGTGTCGGCCATTCAACTCTTCCTCGCGGTCAAACCATCACGATTGTCATTTACTGTAAGTAACTGACAATAGCCATCTAGAGTTGTGTAAAAGGAAACAGTCTTTAGTCAATAGGAAGGATCCTCTGATCTTTCAGGCTAACTTTAAACCACATGGAAAAAATTGCGAACAAAGTAAGAGATTTAAGTTAAAAGTACTACTGCACCTTCCTTATCCTCCCGACTTGGCACCAAAAAACTATCATGTTTTATATATCTATGAAACTTCATCAAACACGGGGTGTTCATAAACAGGAATGGTGTTGAAAATGTCTTCCGAGACTTCATCACCTCACGGGGGTTCACAGGTTTATCTTACGGGAGAGAATTAAGGACCGTGTGAATCGTAGACAGAGATGTCTGCAGACAGGGACTATGTTAAATGAAGCATTACGTTTTCTCCATTGTAGAACTTACTAGTGCATGGTTCGAAGAAACGGTCACTTATTTCGAACAACCTGGTACTTATAGTATACAACGCGGTACAACATACACGGTGTGCAAAAGTCCCCTGACATAGGGTAACTCGGTTATTATCAGTTACAATAAAATGTAGAGGGGAAATCATCTCCAAATATTATGTTCTCAATCTAAAGTGAAGGAATTTTTCAAATCGGATGAGCCGTTTGAGCTGTACACTCTTTGTGCGCCCAATGTTAAATGAAAATGCAACGTTACCATTTACCTGGGGCTGGGGGAGGGAAGGACAGGACAGGAGGTGGACAAATTTTGTTAAGGGTATAGTGAATGGGGGCATGTTTGAAATGGGACTGGCCATCGACACGTTAGCATAACAGGCAGTAATTTCATTCATTTATCTTGTGGATCCAAGTAAATGGCAACATTACATTTTCATTTACCATTGGGCGTATAAAGAGTGTACAGCCGAAACAATTTAAAAAATTCCTTCACTTTAGATTGAAAACGTCATACTTGGAGACGGTTTCTCCTCTTATATTTTGTTCCAGCTCTGATAATAACAGAGTTAACCTATGTCAGGGGACTTTTGAGACACCCTGTATACAATAGGAATATATGCCCAGTGTAACATTCTAAGGTCATACGACACGCATTTGAGGAAAATCCATTTACAAGCACACGACAATTGTCCAACTAACTCGGCATGGAAGTGAAATTGCGGAAAAGCACCAGGAGCTGCCGCATTGTCCCCCTCAGGTCCAGAAAGAGTGAATATGTGCTGAAATCCGCGTGATGTGCGTTAATTTTTTAATGTGAGCATTGCTAGCAAAACATGAACCGGTCATTTCGGGAACGCTGCAAGTTTTGTAGTTGCAAAAGATCACTTTCCACTACTACTTATACAACTACTGCTTTGCTTTACAAACTGAGATATTATTATTATTTGTCAACATGTAAACACTGGAGCTTTTGTGATAAAGTAACTTTAAGAAGTGAAAAAGTCATGAGTCCGTAAAGGAACACACACACGTATAAGGTGAGGAAAGACAAAGTATATTTCAACAATTTACGAAAAACATACGCAAGTTCTAAGAAAGTGACTGAATGTTTAGTTTTTAATTGAAAAGTGTGCGCGTTCATGAGGTCGGCGCTCACGAGTTCGGAACCACGCTCACTCGACCTCAACTTCACGAAGTGAGCGTGAGGTCAGACTAGTTATGTGAGCGTGAGGTTAGAATGATGTAAGTGTAAGGTTGAGTGAGCGTGAGGTCAGACTGGTGATGACCGTGAGGTTGAAGGTCAGCCTGATGAGGTGAGCGAGAGGTCAGACCGGTGAGGTGAGCGTGAGGTTAGGTTAGACAATGTGAGCGTGAGGTCGAAATGAGTTTGTGAGCGTGAGGTTGGATCAAAGCAAACACCTGGTTCTTCCAATAGCAGGGAGAAGTATATTGTAATTCGAAAACACTGTAGATTTTTTGTTCTCTACATAAAAGTTTCTTTTTCTCTCTCTGAAGATAACACCTGCTGTGAAACGACCACAGGTAAACAGGGAGTATCTTTGGTCTGCTACTTTTTTTTTTCTTTCTTTCTTTCTCTTTAATTGGCCAACTTGGGATAGAAGTTTTAGTTTCTTTGTCATCCGGTATTTCTTAGAAGCAAGTAGAAAATAATCATGGGAATAATCATGGGATGTCTTGATGTTTTGTCAGGCACACTGGAGTATTTGGCCTCGAAATCCGGTCAAGAATATTTATCATTTAATATCATAAAATAACGGATTAAATTAAATTGTTTTGTATTTACCTACATTTTTAAAGATACATTACCGCCAAAACTGGTTTGAATATTTTCCTTTGTCCCTTTAACTATAGTTTTCTCTTGTGATTTCGCTTGCCATTGTTTAATAGGAATTTTGTAGGCTGTCAGTGTTTTATTTACGAATTTTCTAGAGGGGAGGGAAATCTTGAATTTTGGGCTAGTAGTTAACCACATAAGAATTGCAGCCCTCCCCCGCCCTCGGCCAAGGGGAGCCCATCTCTCCAACTACTTGGGCGCAATTTCCCCCAGAATATACTATTCGCCCCCAAAACAGAGTGCTTAAATTCTTAGTGAGGTTCCCCCTCCCCAATGAGTTTTCACACTGGTTTGCATGTCGAATACATTGCAGGCTACATCACTTAGTAGCCCTTGTCCATTCTTTCTAAACAGGATCAGTCTATAGAGTATTTTCTTCCACCTTCCGTCATAATTTTATCCTTTCAAGCCACAGAGAATACATTCATTCACCTTCACAGTTGCCGTTCTTAAAAGGAAATAAAAGTGGTATTCCGTCATTCTGAAAGAAAATACACCCTTCACCCCAAAAAAAAAGTCTAATGGGTGCAACCAACGCCCTAAAATCAGCCTGTGGGCATCCCTGCCTGCTCCAAATAGAAAATAGAATTTACATATTTCCTGGGCGAGTATTTGAGACACATTATTACATCTTGATAAGTATATAGAATTTCATATACACCGACTATTTACTTGGAAATAAAATTCATATAGTTAGCAAGTTTTATATATATAACTACGCAGAACAGCCATAAATAAATGTTTTGTATTACTAGGGTAAATGTGCCAGTCATCGACCACTTAACTCATTTTCGTATAATCCTTTAATCGTTGTTCAGAGAGCGGAACAACTTAGGAGGATGCAACTATCTCACGTGTGTTCCTAAAGCTATATTTCATCTATATTTTATCCAAAACGGAGATAACTTATACCATTTATGTAATATTAGTCAGACAAACCCCGATGATTGATTTATTTTTAGTGTTTGACCAGGACCAAATTTAATGTTTCGCCGCCCCTAGGCCCAAAAGCGTTTGGCGCTCCCCTCCCCCCCTCCCGTCGTCGATGAACAAAATTTTAACAATACAAAATAATCATATATAAAGAACTTATTTTATAAATATCTTCGTTTTTGTACAAATTTTAATGCATTTTCACTTTGTATCCTGTAAAGAAAGATTTCAATTGTTACAAATTCATTTTTTAAGTAAATTTACAGAGAATGATTAATTTGAGTTTTACAATAAGCGCTAGTCAATAATACAAGAAATTCGTTTCGAATTTTCGATTCTACGTAATAGTTTTAATATTGAAACTACCGAGAGTGTCTCTAAAATTACCAGAATAACTGTTTGGACTGCTAAAATTTATCTAGATAGAGATTGGTAAGGTGGCAGATGTCGAGGATCACATAAAACAGAGAACTTAGGGAGGGGGGCGAAGCACATCATACGGACCGGCCTCTATGCAATTGTCTACTGCAAGTATAAGGTTACAATTTCACTTTAACTTCGACCAATGATTCAAGCCATAGATTTGCAAAATCAATTATTTCTTGGAGAGCTTAATTTTACTTTTATTATTATTATTATTATTGAACTTCGACTTTTTTGGAGGTCGCGGTGGCTCAGTGGTAGAGCGTTCACCTCTGGTGCGTAGGGACCCAGGTTCGATCCTAGCCCCCACCAAGTGGACTTTGTGGTGGACAAACATCGTGTGCGTGGGTTTTCTCGGGGTTCTCCCGTTTCCTCCCACCATTTCATCCATTAGTTCATCATCACCGATCCTTTGGCCTAACCGGCGTAACCGTGGGGCGTTAAACTCAAAGATTTCATTTAGAATGAAAGGTTACGAGAGGTGACAACTATTCTTAGATGCCTACCCAGATTCCAACATCTACTTCTCGCTAGTTCTTACCTTTTTTGCAATATGTACTGAATCCCCAAGTTGTAATGTACTTCTATCATGTCCGATTTCGGTGGAAAAATAAGGATGGTAACTAAAGGTATTCTTGGGATGCTTAATTAATTAATTAATTAAAAAAAAAAAAAAAAAAAAGCTTATCTCTATTACAGTTTTTACTTTATAGTGATCAACGTTAGAACTGAACGTGGTTGATTTCTGCCATTTTCAGTTTGAATAGAAGGTTAAGAGTGAATGTGAGAACTTTTCTTAGAAAGCTAAATCGATTTTTTTTTTTTTTAATTTATATAGTTTTGATTTATGTAGATCAATACTGAGACTGAAAGTTGTAGTAAATTTATATCACTTCCGATTTTAGTACATTGTTAAAGATGGAGATGAAAGGTCTTTTTGGGACGCTGGATCAATTACAAGATACCATGTCTCACTAAATGTTACTGTCTTTGCTCTATAGTAATCAATGTTAAGCCGAAAATGACTAATTTCTACCTCTACCCATGGGTAAATCATCTTCATTAACGAACTTTCCGAAATTATTATTTTAGCTATCGATCCCACGAGACGGAATTCAATAATTCACTAAATAATTCAATAATTGCATTTAGTAGTTCGCGTGTGAAGCAAAAGTTGTACAGGCGTACGAAGTAATATTACGATATTGTAAATCCCACTTGGGTGATCCTAATAAATCGACGTGTGTTTGTCATATTTAGTTGTATTAGGAAGTACTCCTGTGGAACAGAGAACGTTGAAGTATTGAAAGTCTAGGTCGTGTTACATGAATAGTTTTCGTTATGATGAAAAAGTGGTATCGGTATACCTTGGTATTGAAAACAAGAAAACATCGAAAACTATCCAAGTACTGAAAACTATCGAAAAATTGACATCGAAAAATCCCGACATTTCAAACTATCGATCAAAACATCGAAATATCGCAAATCCTACCCACGACCCTGTGCACCGAAAGTGCGTGTGCTAGCGGAAAGAGCTGTGCCCAAACTCACGAAATCGGCGCTCACGAGTTCGGAACTCACGCTCACTGAACCTCAACCTCACGAAGTGAGTGTGAGGTCAGACTAATGAGGTGAGCGTGTGGTTAGAATGATGTGAGCGTGAGGTCAGACTGCTGAGGTGAGCGTGAGGTCAGACCGGTGAGATGAGCGTGAGGTCGAAATGAGTTTGTGAGGTTGAGTGACGTTAGGTCAAAGTGGTCACCTCTGGTTCAGACTACATGAGGGTATTTATTCAGTTACAGAACAACAACAACAATAATCGTTTTCTGGTGATTTCAACCCTGAATCTCAACGCCACGTGTTCGATCCGGATTTGATTCCCAACCCAATGGTGCAATACTTCATTCCTTGAACATCACTGAATTCGCACCTATAAAGGAATTGATGATAAAAAATACTTTATTTCTACAATTTGTTACAGATTAACGTTTACTATTTTGTTGTTCAATGTCATTGCAGTCATTTTACAAACTAATCATTAGAATGCCTGCACCGTTGCCGTTCAGAATTTGCCGTTTCCGTTTTTTAGAACTTACTTAAGCCTTCGAAATTTTCCTTCCAAATACAGTAATTAATGTTTGTATACATGTAGGTGTTGCCATGGAAAAAGGGATAAAAGAAACGATTTCCAATTCATGCAAATTGTGATTCACTTAGCGCGAAAAGTCCTCGATCGTTTCCTTCATGATTTTTATTACTTCAACTTCGAATGCAAGTTACATAAATATAAAGGTAACCAAAAAAGTTATCTCGCTTTTTCACCCACCACCTTCGAAGATCGATATGTCATCTAAGGCGTAACTGGAAAATCAAAAATAGTCCCCATCAACATCGATGACCTTCTGCCAACATTCTGAAAGGCTATGGATTTCATCGCGGTAGAATTTGGTGGGCCGTGAAGAGAAGAAGGTATCAAGTGCATTTTGCACCTCTACTAGGAAATTGAACTGATTGAACTGGCGTCCTCTCAGGTGATTGTCCAAGGAATGAAACAGGTGATAATCGGACGGTGTAATGTCAGAGGAGTATGGCAGATGCAAGTTTCCCATCCAAGGTGTAGAAAGTATTCCGGGTCATCCTAGCCACGTGGGGCTTAGCGTTGTTCTGTAACAGGAGGACCCCTTTGCGATTCAGAAGTGCTGGCTCCAGAGTTTTTGAGTTTTTCTTGAACACGGCTCAACAACTGCTGACAGTACACAGTTACACTGATGCTCTAACCAGCTGGTAGCAGTTCCCGATGCCGTGAGCAGTCCACCAAACACACAGGAGGACCTCCTTCTAGTGTAGTAAAAAAAAAAAAAAAAAAAAAAAAAAAAGCTTTAAATCGCGTGAATTTCATGGTGACGTTTCCACATATCAAACCATTCGCATTACGTTTATCTACTTTTCACCTTTTAATCAAGGGGTCCCGTGTTCAATTCTCGGTCGAACCACAACCCATCTTTCAAGTGTAAACCAAGTAGCTATTTCAGGTGTCCCTCTAAGCGAAAGTCTCCTCCGTGATAACCTTGGTATTTCATAAGGATGTTAAGCCTAAACATACGAAATGAAACCAAATTATATATTTCTACTTGAATGAATGCCTGTTGTTTTATAAAGAAGCCAAGGTTGCTTAAATATATAGATAGAAATTGGCAAAATTTATCAACAGCCTACGTAGCTTCCAACATCAGCTTGGATCTGACTTGGTTTTAATTTTATTGAATGATATCTACATACCAAATTTGTAATTTAGTACCTCAGTTTTAGCGTAGTGATTATGATACGTTGACCTTAAAATTTTACATACAAATACATTTACGTACAAATACCTATGTTCCGCTAAAATAAAATGTCAAGATTGAGGACACAGGTACGTACCAACAAAAAATGATTATATATAGTTTTGGCAACAGAATAAGCTGGAGTTGTCGGGTAGAGGTGTGAGATCATGGGAACAACAACAGATGGTAAGATCATGGACACAAAGTACACCATGAAGAGGAATAGTAATATAAGTCATTATGCTAGTCCCAGCCACAAGAAACTTGGCCACACCCAAAACATTACCTTGAGGGGTACTGTTTTCTTGAAGGAAGTGATCAGAAAGGATAAGAGCCAATTCGTACTCTAAAATATTGGGCGCCTCAGAACTGTTCTAGAAACAAGGTAATGGATCCACACAGTTCCCAAGAATGAAGCTGATGCAGAGTTCCAGGGTGCCAGATAGTATCATAGGCGTGTTCGATATCAAGAAAAGACAGCCATTAAATGTTCCCCGTGACGAAAAGCATCCTGAAAAACAGTTTCAAGATGGACAAGATAATTAGTACCGTAGTCGAACGAAATTGACGGAATGCACATTGGAGGTTCGAGAGGAAAAAATTCAACTAGACCAACCGAAGATTAACCGCTTCTCAAAAACTTTCCAGACACAGTAAGAGCAATAGGAGTATAGCTCAACTACAAGTGCATACCTTATCACGTTTTAACAAAGAAAGAATATGAGCCTCTCGCCAGACTACCGGAAAGGGGCCATCAAGTCAAATATGATTAAATAAGGTCAATAGAGATACTTTATCATGAGGGGGTAACATGGCATAATGGATGCAATCAGGACCTGAAGCAGTATCCTTGGTAGTTGAAAGGACATAGCTTAGTTCTTTAGCAGTGAAAGGGTGATTGCATTGTATCAGATTACTACAGTTGACGAAAAAATACGTGCGTTCAGCTAAATGTTCGTAGCGAAAGAACTCCGGGGAATAATTGGATTAGCTAGAGACAAAGCCAAAATAACTGCATTTGTTATTAGCTTCTCAGTAGTGACTAAAACATCAACAACGAGGAGGGTTGGGGCATATAGTGGTCTATCAGAGCC
This sequence comes from Thermobia domestica, assembly GCF_964235325.1. Taxonomy (NCBI): domain Eukaryota; kingdom Metazoa; phylum Arthropoda; class Insecta; order Zygentoma; family Lepismatidae; genus Thermobia; species Thermobia domestica. Next base: position 75,910,074 of record NC_137454.1, on the reverse strand, counting down.
TTGCAGCAAACGGCTGATTTTGGATCAAACAGCATTACTGAACAAGGAGTAGTTAACATGAAGATATATTCACACCAACACTGAAGTTTAGTATGTTTAATCAGTTATCGGGTTCGAGCACGAATCTGACGTAACTGTCCCAAATTATCATCAGTATGGAAAATGTGTAAATGGGCGAAGGGCACAATGCCGAGTAAGAATAACTAACTAAAAACTAACTAACTCTATGGTCTATGGAACCCGGAGGTTCAATGCCGCGTTCATAAAAGCTCTCCACTGACTTCTATCCTTAGCTAATTGCATCCATTTCTACTTTGTATTCCAATCTCTGCGAGATCCATCTTAATATTGTCCTCCCATCTGTGCCTAGGTCTTCCTAATGGTCGTTTTCCGATTGGTCTTACCGCTAACACTTTGAAAGCGTTCCTACTTTCTTCCATTCTAGCTACATGACCCGCCCACCTAAGCCTCCTAGACTTGACGACTCTAACAATGTTGGGTAAATCATATAAATTATGTACTTCCTCGTTATGAAGTTTCCGCCATTCACCATTTCCGTTCCTCTTGGGTCCGAATATTCGTCTCAGGATCTTGTTCTCAAATACTTTCAGTCTATGTTCTTCCCTCAGAGTAAGTGACCATGTTTCGCAGCCGTACAGAACAATAGGCATGATTATCGTTTTGTATATTTTAAGCTTCAAATTCCTCGACAGAATTCGTGACGACAAGAGATTTTGAACCGAATAGTAACACGAATTCCCTGCTTTTAGTCGACATTTAATTTCTCCGTGAATATGATTTTCGTCTGTTAATAGTGATCCTGGATATTTGAAACTATCAACTTTATCAAAAGTATTATTCGATATTTTAACGCATCCATAATTTGCTGTATTACGGTCCCGACGCACTTCCATGTATTTAGTTTTCTCTGCATTTACTTCTAACCCCATGTCCCTATAAGCGTTTAATAAGATCTCTGCATTTCTTTCTATTGTTCTTCTATCATCCCCTATTAAATTTACATCATCAGCATATGCCATAACCTGGTGAATACCGTTCAACTCTAGGCCCTGGTTGCTATCTTTGATTTTCCTTATAGCGTATTCCAGAACGAAGTTAAATAATAATGGCAACAACGCATTTCCTTGTTTCAGGCCATTTTCGACGTGAAAGCTCGTGGACAAAAATTTTGTCACCCGAACTTTAATTAAGATATGTTTAAATGAATCCCAAAGTAATCTAATTAGCTTTCTCGGTATTCCAAGTTCTGTAAGAACGTTGCTCTCCTAACCGAGTCGTACGCCTTTCTAAAATCAATAATAGTTGATGTACCGGGGTATTGTATTCCCACTTTTTTTCGAGTATTTGTCGAATGGTAAATATTTGGTCGATAGTTGATCGATTTCGTCTAAATCCGCACTGATAATCTCCAATAATTTCATCTGCGTATGGGGTTAGTCTTGCTAATAGAATATTTGAAAGGATTTTATAGGATGTTGACAGAAGAGAAATGCCTCGATAATTATTACAGTCAGTTTTGTCGCCTTTCTTGTGAATTGGAACAATGATTGATTCTTTCCACTCTTGTGGCAATTCTTTCTTGTTCAGATAAGGAGAATGAGTTTGTGTATCTTGTTCCACAATTTTTCGCCTCCAGCTAAAATTAACTCAGCCGGAATTTTATCTACACCCGGAGATTTGTGTTTCTTTAATTTCTTTATACCGGTTTCTACTTCTATTCGGTTGGGTTCTGGAAAAACGGTTCTGTGGTGTGTATCTCCTTTTCTTCACGCACACTAGTTTTTGGTTGCGTGTTAATCAAATCGTTAAAGAAATCTTTCCATCTATTTAAGATGCTATCCGTGTCAGTGAGAACTGTACCGTCAGATTTCTTTAATATATAAGCACGAGGTTGATAGCCATTCTTAAATTCGTTGATTTCCTTATACATGTCCCGGATTTTTTTTTTTTTTTCCTATTATCTTCAAGTTCCTTAATTTTAGCTTTCAGAAAATCTTCAGAAAATTCTTTGTTCTAAAAGTTTTGGAAGTTTCCCGCCTGGTTTTTGTGTAGTTATTTCATTCGGATTTTGTAGCAAGCGTAATTTTGCCTATTTTCTCTTCTCTGTTAGTGTAATGCATTCCTGGTCGAACCATGGTTTGTTCCTACATATTTCCGCGTGTCCCAATTTTTGTTTTGCTGAAATTTTAATGCTATCTCTAATTTCAATCCAGGTATCCTCAACACTAGTGCAATTCGAATCTTCTAAAGCCGAGAATATATTCGAAACTTCAATCTGGTATTTCTCTCTTACCTGGCTCTCTTCTAATTTCTTTAAATTGAATCTCTCCGTTTTCGGACAATGAATATTATCTTTATTGAACGATAACCTCTGTCGTATTATAGCTACCAGGTAGTGGTCAGTGTCACAATCAGTCCCTCTAAACGACCGCACATCAAATTATGCTAGATTGCCTTCTTCTATCTACTAAAACGTGATCAATTTGATTATGTGTTTTTCCGTCTGGTGATGTCCAAGTGTATTTATGAACGTCGCGATGTGGGAATTTTGTACTTTTCACGATTAGGTTTTTGGATGTTGCAAAGTTCACGAGTCTAGCACCGTTGTCATTACTTTCCTTATGCAGACTTTCGTTCCCTATAATCGGTTTGAAAATATTCTCTCGTCCTACCTTCGCATTGAAATCCCCTAATAGAATTTTCATATGGTATCGCGGGAGTTGGTCAAATATCCATTCCACTTCTTCATAAAAACTGTCTTTTATATCGTTATCCTTATCTTCAGTTGGGGCATGTACATTTAAAACAATAATATCACACCACCGTCCCTTAAGAGTAATAAAAGAAAGTCTGTCAGTAACAAATTCAACCCGTTTAATTGCTGGTAATATACGTTGATGAACGAAAAACCCTGTTCCTAACTGGCGATTTTTATTTCCTTCCCCGTAAAAGAACGTAAAATTTCCGGAATTCACGGATCCATTTCCTTCCCACCTAACTTCCTGAACTCCTACTACGTCCATACTGTATTTCTCTAACTCACTCGTTACGGATTTTAACGCGCCTGCCCTATAAAGACTCCTAATATTCCATGCTCCAAATCTCATGTCCATTTTCTTTTGCTGAGGTCGTGCCAAGTTATCAGTCCTTGTCCGAGGCTTTTGTGAATATTTCTGAACAAGTGCTTTTATTATTATTATTATTATTATTATTATTATTATTTACAGGATGAGGTTGTTAGCCCTACCCAAACTCACAAGCTGGAAGACCACTCCTAGTCGGCTGTCCGCGACTGCTTATTCAGTATATTCGCAGCTAACCTCTATATCTAGAGGCCTTCTTCTCAATCCGCAACCTCAGGACGCGCCATGCCGTGGTGACAGGAACCCACGTTACCGAGTAAGAATAGCATTACGAATTTCAGGGGACCATCAAAGAATTCCACGATAATGTGGTCTGCTAGAAGAAGGAATAGAAGAACCTGCAGTTGCCAGCAAACTTTGCCGAAATAATGCACTACATTTATCGATGGAGAAGTGGGGGCGAGTTAGGCACACGAGGCAGGCCATGAAAGATTATGGGGAAATGATCACTACCATACAAGTCGTGATAAACACTCCAAGTGAGAGCAATGCCTAATTGGGGCTACAAATGATAAGGTTCAATTGTGAGAAGTTGCCCGTGGCAGTGGTAAAGTGCGATCTAACATGTCAAGGAAGGCAGTAATTCCTCTCTGTCAGAGATGAACCCCACACGCGATGGTGAGCATTAAAATCACCAACAAGAACTACAGGTCATGGTTACTGGCAATGAAGTTGTTCAGGGTCATGCATTATAAAGTGATCAATACGAGTAACATAAATATTGCAAAAAGTAACTGACTGTTGAAAAAACAGAAACTCAAATTATCTTGAAGATGCGGGGGTGAGGAATGGAACGTGTTCAAGGCATTAATTTCCACACTTCCTGCAGCACAGCTATCAGGAACTTTGTCATGCCTACATAAAGTATAAGCTGAAACGACAGACAAATGGGTTGGAGTGCAAGTTTCCTGAAAGCAAAAGAGGACAGGATTATTGGTACTAAGTAAGTGCTTCAATTTTTCGAAATGGCTCGGAAAACTATTTAAATTTCATTGGAGTAAAGCTATCACGAACAAAAGGTGTTAAGGTTGAAAAGAAAGTTTCTTTTTAATTTCTTCTTGTTCTCAACCACAGTAAATTCATCAAGATCATCCACCACCATATTAGAAAGAGAGGAATCACTATGCTGGAGACTGCCAGATGGACTAGATGATGATTTCGACTTCTTATGAGCAAGAGGGCTCGGAGATTTTATTATCTTAGGAATTCCTTCTTTTGGGTAGAACGATTGATCCTTAGAGGTAGTCATGGGTTGGGAGCTAGACATCAGAGGTTTTTCAGGAAGGTCTCCCCGTAAACTAGGAGTGCCAACCGATTTGGTATGATAAACCTGGATATCTGTTTGCGACTATTTGACACCAGTTGATGATGAGAATGCACCAACTATATCTGAAGCAGGTGTAGATGAGGGTTTGGAACTAGTTTTTGTACCTATATCTACAGTTTGTGCAGTCCGAGAGAAGGTAGAGATAACAAAATTAGTTTGAGAAGAGACCTCGATTGTCTGGGAATCTTGGGAGTTGGTTGCAGTGACTACAGTACTAAAATGTAGGCTGCAACAGTCTGCGTGCGTCAGCAGCAGAAATTTTCTCAGTAACCTCTAATTCACAAATGCCTTTCTCAAGTTTAAAGGACTCACAATCTCGAAATCAAGTGGATGAAAAACTTTACAGCTGACACAAGAAGGAGCGAGGTTACAGAGGATACCGTATTCAACCTACGCACAGGGTTTAAGCCGAGTGACAAGACCCTGTAGTGTGGCCAAAAGTTGGCATTTAAAACAACGTAATGACAATGGAATACACGGTCGTACCTTGAGAACACAGTAAGCTGCTCTCATCTATGACGCGAGCTCAGAAACAGCAATGGTAAGAATATAGAAAGAGGTAGGCATATTGGTAGTGGAGCTTCTTTAATTGCTCTTCGCTGACATTTTGGAAAGCAAAGCAAGTAATAACGCCTCGACTAGCGTTCAGCTGACCATGGGTTTCGACTAAGAGTTCGACAAGTCGGAGCGACGTGCAACTTAATAATAATTTATAGACTGTTAATCGGTCTTGCTAATAAAGTGCAATTGCGTAATTTCTTAATATGGTTAGGGGTAAATAGTACCGTGGCAACATGCAAGAGCTGTTTATGAATTACAAAAGGTGACAATTTACCTGAACTACCTAATAGTGTCGGATCGATCTTTTATTATTAAAATACCGGGAAGTGAATTCCACGGTCTGTTTCTCGATATGTTCACTTCCTAAAGAGGATGGATTATGATGCGAAGCCATAGTGATGAAATAACACAAATCCTCTCAACATCCTCGTCACGGTCCCTTAGAGGCCTAAAAAGCAACGTGTCTCTCTGGATCGCCCTACGTCAGCAGGTTCAGTCATGGCTCAAAACAAGAGGACGAATAATTGCAATGAGGCAGGACCATTTGCACCCCTAACTAGTAAGTATTAATGGAGGAGACCGCCGTCTCACCCACTAAGTTGAGATATGAGGTTCCATATTGGACTTTCACAAGGAACACTCCCTGCTTTCTCTTTCAAGGCATCACCTCATCAGTACAACTGGGCGCTACCAGTTTCCTTCCGTCATCATCCGACTCGAGGTCCGGACGTCAATGTGAAATATATCAAGAGCTGTACCATTAACCGTACGACAAACGAGATAAAATAACAAGACACACAAAACAAAAAAAATCCGTCTAAATTCGAGGCTCTATTTTTCACAGGCTCGATCCAATGCTGCAAGATGCTGTTTTTCTGTGGTGGATATCAGCCCAACACAATCCCCAACCTGGAAGATCAGAGGCTATTGCAGCATAATTTTGGAAGCTAGGAGCGCTACTTTCCCGAATCGGCTAGATCATGGATTGAGTGCGTTGTCTATTTGTTTGAGAATTTTGACAAGACCAAGGAGTTTTCGCTTTCTCTCTAATGGTTTTTCGAACAAATAAATAAATTTAAGGTAATTCCGCACAAAAAAAAAAGAAAAAAAAGAAAAAAGAAAGAAAGAAAGAAAAAGAAAAAACGGATTATGTCGAATTTGTCAGATCTATAAGAGTTTCCACTCAGAGTTAATATGAAATTTGCCCCATTGTTCTCTCTGGATGTACGTATATGAGGATGTTTTGAAAGAGAACCTACGAAGTTGTTCTATCAAAACAGAAACACATTTAACATAAGTGTTCAATGTTGTTAGTTTTATTCTTTATTCCTTTCTGTAATGACAGTTAACATAGGCGTATGCCCTATACGTGTATATATATAGAAGTAAGTAGTTCTATTTATTTGTTTTCGTTTAGAAAAAAATGAATAGTCCTCAAAGTAGTTGAGGGAAATAGCACCTTTTACGTCCGTTTTCGCCTTACTTTTAGTAACTTTTCCCCTCTTTCTTACTATGAAAACTTTCCCTAAAAATCCTAACTCAGATAATTATCTTTTTCAAGTGAAGTGTTTACAGTTTCTTTGAATCAATTACAGTATTAGAGAAAAAAAAGTCTGATTTGTGCATTTGTAACTACCGTAAAAGAAAATTTTCTTTCCTATTTAATGCAACTCTTTTTCGTTTGTACGTGAGTAATTATCCAAATGTAGTGTTAGGAAAATAGATATTTATCTTAAATAATTTTCTTTTATAAATGAAGCGTTTTCGATCTGTAACAAACTTAGAAAAAATAATTTATTATTCGTTTGTACTAATACGCGAGTATGTACTACAAAAACAAAGGGAAATTTAGCTAAATTGTTTTGTGTTTCAGATTACAGTTGAATATCATTACAGCAAATTTAATCGAGCGCAAACAAAATTCCCCATACATTTTTTTTTTTAATAGTATTCTTTTCTGGAGTTAACAAATGCATAGTTTATGCCAATTCTGAAACTAGGCATGTATTGAGAGACACAATTGAAGTAAGTAATTATAATCACATTAAGATTATAGTTTTAATCCAAATTTTGAAGAGTATCTTTGGGCTGGGGAGAATTCCAACAATCCTGAGTTTAATTTAATGAATGTAGAGTATACAATTCTCAGTCATCAAAGAACATAATAATATTCAAATGTATAATACTGAACTTACCGTAAGCGTCCACTTTCGACACAGGTGGTTTGGACATGCTGCTAGACTGGTCCTTCAAGTGTAGTACATATGTACTTTTGTAGTTGTTGAATTCATTGTTTTTGACAGATGAATGTACAGTATCTTCATGTGATGGCATGGATGTAACACAACTAGGGAATGTTTTCGAACAAGTCCTCACACCACTTGAATTCTGATTTGAATAATTACTAACCAATGCACGAGCCACATTCAACTCTCTGGGCTTCCTCCATCGATCATATGGTTCTAGTTCAGCAATAGTAACGAACACTCCACGATTATTGTCACACTTAAAATACTGCTTTCCTCCAATGCTGCCATTCGTCGTACCCTGGATTGTTGCAGCCTGGAAAATATATAAGAGTAATATTATTTTGAAAAGAAATTAAGGTCTAGTATTCATACGAACTACAAGAATTATTCGCAGTACTTCCCACGTTTCCAATGCTCTTGAGAAAAAAAAAGTACCATTATTATTACCATCTGACCAATAATTTCGAACCAGTGTTGTAACTGCTGAATAATACATTATTCTGTAATTTATAATAGGCTATTTTCAAAAAACCATGAACCCTAAGGATTTTTTATCATGGCTGCATCAATTTTTAGAACAAAAACAAACAAACAAAAAAAAATAGTTTTACACATTACGTCAAAGTTTTAAAAATAAAAATTGAAGTGTTTCTAATGGAAAGTTAAGCATGACGTACTTCCAACAATATTTACAGCACACTTGTTGCCGTGGGTTCCAAAGAAATACCCTACATATATGAAATACTATACATATAAAACTTCAATGTTTATGATTTGCGCGCACCTATTAATAATATAATGAAGGAATGAGAGAACTGAGACTTTTAAATTTTCGATGGAAGCTTTGAAGAATGAAATGGATAAGATAAAAATTATTTGTATAAATTTCCGAAAGAAAAAACTTTTAAAAAATAAATGGATATATATATATATATATATATATATATATATATATATATATATGCTTTTATGGATATATATATAGGCTTTTCTTACCTACACATATACAAGGGTCATTTGGTCATTTGGATTGAAGTAGCAACATATCTGGGAAACGAAAATGACATGTTACGTGAATACGGTTACATTCCCTTACTGTAGTCCTCCGCCTTCCTGGTGAACACATTTTTAGATATCTAACAGACGTTAGATACCGTTGACAGCCACCGTTTCTGAGAGGTTTTCGAGAGCACTACGACACGAACAATGCTGATATTATCACGAAACATTCTCCCCGAAGTGATTCTTTCATTCTTGGGAACAACTCAAAAAATCGCAGAGGCTTTTATCTGGGAAGTATAATATCTGGTGTTGTAAAGCGAGATTGGTCCAGGCCATAGATGAGTCTGCGTCGTAATGCTGGCCGCAAATGGTGACTCAGATGCAGCCCTGGTAGCACTTGATGGAAGAGGATAATGTCTTCGTGGTTATAGGACATTATGATTTGAACATTTGGTGGCTCTTGTTTGACCTATTTTGATAGTGGGGACACCAGGTGGCGCCATTCATTTAGACTGGTGTTTGAATACTGTTCCATAGCATCTCCTCCATGTTTTATCAATCGCAATAATGCGATGCAGAAAGTCAACACCTTCGTAAGCGTAACACTAAAGGGGTAAGCATGGTCACTCCCATGGGCGCTACTTTTGCACCTCCGTCAGGACATGCGATACACATCTGGCTGCAATCTTACGCGTGTCGAGATCGTGTTAGCATGTGGTACACATCTATCGCCGCTCAGTTTTCAGCTATGATTGCAGTATTCCACATTATGTTGATCCGTAGCCATTCGAATACGGCTCCCACCATGTTCTTTGCCTGCTAACTGGCGCCCCGTCTAGATGTCGCAGCTCAGCTCGCACCCGCCCGACAAGGCAGAGCATTGTCACCACACGTTTCATGTAATCCTTTGTGCATCTGATGTGCATTTCGACCTCACGCCAATTTAAATTTGATGAAAACACGTTGCTCTCCACCGGTAAACATGAGTTAAGGGCGTGTCAAACGCACTTTACCAGCGTCCACTGACCACACACACCGTAATACGGAAACAAACACGTCGACACGATCGCTACACTGCCTAGGAACACATTACGTTCATTATTTGTATCCCGGACAAACAGCAATCGAATCACAAGTGTTGCTACTTTAATCTAAATGAGTTTTCGTATTAACTGAAGTATTCACTGAATGTTATACTGCTTTTACACACACACACACACACACACACATACGTACAACTAAACGGTTAACTCACATTAATAAGGAAGAGTGAAAATAAAGATTCTTTTAAAAGAGAAAAAGTGTTGTTAAGTGAATAGGCAATGTCCGTCACCTCCATAACTATAGGAAAAAAAAAAAAAAAAAAAAGGATACGTATACACGACATGAAGAAGTTTCGTTTGTATGGTGCAACAATTTCTCAAAAACTAGAAGTGGAAGATTTCTACTGGTTTCAATAGAAAGACTGGACTGAAGATGGAATACACTATTGAGACACTTGATTGATAACGAAAAATTAGTTTTTCGCTATCGATTACATTTTTCACTCTATAGCAATCAACGTTAAAACCGGAAGCATTTGATTTCTGCCATGTATGGTTTACATAGAGTGTTACGAGAGAATATTGTGCCCGTTCTTAGAACATTAAATCGATTTTTTTTTTAAAAAAACTTTCTCGTTACCCTTATCGTTTTTGCTATTATATTTATCAATATTGAAACTGGATTTCTATCACATTCGGTTGTAGTAGAGAGTTAAGGACGGAATGAAATTTATTCTGGGACGCTTAATCGATTGCAGGAAACCGTTTCTCGTTACCTAATGCCCGTTTTGCTCTATATTGATGAATGTAAAAAACCAGAAATAGTAATTTTCTTCCACTTCTGATATTACCACCATTAACGAACTCCATTCCTAATTTTTGGCCCACTATACCCTCGCCAAAATTGATGGTGAACCCTCATATGGTTCTTGAGACTCTTTTATCTTGCAGGGAGATCAGAGAAGGTAAATATACGAAGGAACTTTGATGAACAAGATTTCTTAAAAATTTACGATAATCATACAAGGTTAGAAAATTAGTGACAGTTCAGGAAGAATTAGAATCAACAGTACCAAGAAATGTAAGACATATGAAGGAAATTAAAATTCTTACATTTAATTTGCGGCGTGGAGTATATTATTTTACCGAATTTTCGACAACTGTTTCTTTCCTGTGGTCTTCATCAGGGTGCAAACTTCTTCCAACGGAGTGTAGACCCTTTAGATATTCATAGTGCCTCTTCTTTCCTGTGAGACTAATAAATATTTACAGTTATGTACACAACACCAAAAGACCACCACAGGAAAGAAACAATAATCGAATATTCAGTTTAAGAAAAGAAAACACTCCACGCAAATTAAAGTGATAATTTTAATTTCATTTACATAGTACTACGTACATTTATATATAGGTAAAGTGAAATTTGTTAAATTTTAAATGTAAAGTGATTAATTTCCGACTCACTAATGTTATTAAGAATTGTACTAATTCTACTAGGGACCACCACCAAAACTGAATTACCAACATTACACTATTATAGTAACGCATAATGTTCATGCTGACAAAACATAATTACCAAGAGTTCAACTCCATAGAAAGTCCCGATGCCCAACTCATTCACGCTTCCTTTGTATCGTACTAAACCTGGCTCCATATCAGTATTTGAATCACCACTGCGAATGTACACCATTGTTCCTACATTGATTTCCAACAACTGTTGACACAATTCTTTGTCTTCAAGAATCCTTACACGCTCACTAACCGGTCTTACTGGTAACAAAGCCTCTAAAAGTGACATGGGGACTGGAATGATTGCAGATTTCTTACATTCAAAATAACCATCATTCTCGTCCAAAGATTTCACTCTCACTAGACACTCCTCGTATTCATACCGCTCACTACAATGTTCTATCATAGTTCCAGTTCGAAGAATAATCTGTGATGGTTTTCCACTGTTGGGAATTGCAGATTCGTAGTCCAAACATTTTGCTATTGTATCTTGCCTCACAACATAGGCATCAGTTTCACAATCAAAATTGTTCTTATTCATCGTATAAAAATGGATAGATATTGATCACATGTCCAAATAAATAACTTACAACACCCAACATTATCACCCTAAATAAATAATAAATAAATAAAGGATTAAATACAGAATAAATACGTAAATGAAAAAGAAACTAACGAAAATAAACATTATATTTTCAGTCAATAACAACAAAATAAAATAGCCTAAAAACCAAAAAACTATTAAAAATTGCACCTAACCAAAATATTCTTTCTATCAACCATACATCATAGATCAGATATATTTATTCGCACCTTCAAGACTGAATTCAATCAGAATTGACAGAAAAGCATTTCCGTTTTCTCCGCATAATACCCACCAATTTTACTCTGCCCGAAAGAAAATAGATTACAAACAAACTAGCTCGCAATGGCAAAAATTACAAGCTGATTTCGGATTTTCTACACGTTGCTATGGGGTTCCAGTATACGGTAGAGTCTGAAAGCAAGAAATAGACATCCTTGTGTTACATAACCTCCCTACTTCTCTAAAGCAGTAGGACAGTTGTACTCAACAATTAACCAACGTAAAGCCAGAAGGATAACATCAACCAAACTAAAAAATATTTTTCTCATATTTTATTGGTAATTGTAGTTATGTTTCAGAATACCTTGATCCACTTTTCTTTGGACACAGACGTAATACTTATTACATTATATAATTAAAAATGAATGTAGTGCAGTGGACTCCAGAGTATGGATTCGATGTATTTTGGTACAAAGAATCCAAATTTCGAAACCCCAAGGGGATCGGCCGTGTCAGTATTTTTTTGGGCAAAAAACTTCAGCGGATTTTTGTATGTAAGACAGCACATACATTTTTCGCCCATAAAACAAAATTGACAAGGTCAATCGTCCTGGGTGTTCGAAATTTGGATTCTGTGTACCAAAATACATCGAATTCATACCCTGGATTATTTTGTGTGTGGCTGTGTTATTTTTTGTATACAAATGGTCCTGGCCTAATTTTGGTTTTTAACATATCTTCAATGACGGGGGAGGGAAATATAAAAATAATCTAAAACGACTAATATTAGTGTCCAATCCATAGTTTAAGGGGTTGTTGATATGAATATTGACACTTTCGATGTCGTTTAATTCCAAGTTCAGTGCCCACTTGTATTGGTCCCCAGATGTAAAAATAATCGAAAACGGCCGATATTATTGTCCAATCCATAGTTTCAAGTTCGCTGAGATGAATAGTGACACTACAGATGACGTTTACGTCCAAATTCATTCTCCAAGCGTATCATAAAAAGACAAGGGCTACCCTCTTACGAAGAACAGGTGTTACAGCTAGTAAACAAATTCAGACAGGGAAAAATTAAGACACTTATAGTTTGTGCAATGTGGGTCATAGAACACTGCTATTCAAGTTGATCAAATGACCAGGTTTTCTTGGGATAAAGCTGAAAATCGTTATTCATCAATATGCTGCTCTTATTATTGGTACGGTATACGGTAACTCAGGTTCTTTTCCTTCAGGGTTCTTCTGTACCACCTGCTCCTTACACTAAACTGCTTGTGATATTTATAAAATCGTTTCTTATGGAATCACTCGAACTTTCATACTGTGCAGAATGACTTGCAAGACGTTATAAAATACAGTGCCATATGATACGACAGAATTAATAATTTTTTATTTTCGGCCTTTGTGCTGCAGAGTAAGTAAAAAATATTAAGGCATCGGTAACGTAGTTTAGACTTCATATTTCTGAACACACTCTTCGGTACTTAACCCTGATTATCTTCTTTACCAGTCTACTATATCAATACTTACAATTCCAATCCTACTACCATATCCTACTTCACTTCACCTTTTTAAAGCTGTCCTACTTATCGATGCGCAGCTGGAGCATGTATTGTAATGTTCACCATTATTTCCTCCCACTTCTGGAATACTAGACCCAGAAGTTACTATGTAGACATAGTATGTCAAACATTTAATATATGAAAAAGATTTAAAGTAGTTTCCAAGTCAGCTGTCAAATTAGCAGGATGTTAGTTTACTTGAAATCAAAAGATGCAGGTGCAGAATAGTCCGTGAAATAACAACAACAACAAATATTATTTCACTTCTGTTTCAAAATTCCTTAAGATTTTCTGGATTGGTATAACCCTGACGAATGCGCAAAATTTTGCATTAAAATTGCGTGCAAACAGATGTACTTCTTCTTACGGATGTAAATACGTGTGGTGACGCATGCCATAAAAGTGATTGTGCAAAAAACGCAAACCAACTTGTGCTAGATTGTCACTAAAGGTGAGGGCTATTGTTTAGCTTAGGAGGGCCAGCTATTTCACTTTTTTTTTCCGATTCAGTCGTTTTATGGCTTTATACGTTAAATTAGGATCAATAGTAAAAGTAGCAGTAGGAGGAGGAGGAGGACGGGTCATAAGTTTTATTTGAAGAGTAGCAACTAATGACTGAACTAAACTAGTGTTGATGGCAAACCAAATTTTACTGAAGAATAATTGTGTTACCATCAAATGTATGAAATAATACTAATAGTTTTACTAATGTATTTACATATTTACTAGTGGTACAGGCACCTATGGCCTTAACCTCGACAAACATAGGGATAACGTCTCCCGGTGTCGCCGAGCACACTATTCACGGAATGTATTTTCTAAATATAAAATTGCATATTTTACTTCAAATAGGCTATAAACACAATCCATACATTAGTTTGTTCTACAATTATCTCAAGTTAAGGTAAGCCTTTTTATTTTTTCAGTGGATTTAAAACTTTTATAAAGGTCTAACGTTGAATGTTGTTGTATACTTTAACATGAAAGTTGTGTTGTAAAAAAAAAATTTTTCTGTAAAGCTTTTGTTCAATAATAAAACATCGTTCTTTTTCATGTTTTTTTTTCAAATGTCTGTTATTTTTTCTGGCAACTACTATTTAATGATTGATGTTGCAGATTATTGAAATAATCAACAGAACTTGAGTCGAAGCCCTCATAACTTACAAATCGTTTGTTTCTTTGTACCTATACGAGCAAAATTGTGATTATTCCTTTCGGGGCAAGGTCATTTTTGGCGTTTTCCTACATTTTCAGTTAGTGACTTATTGCTCAAAAACCATTCATTCGATTGATATGGTTAAGACCTTGTTTTTTAGAAAATGGATGTTTTTATCTTTTGGTGTAAGTTGCATTGCAGTGTTGCCAACGGGTGGGAAATTACTGAGGAAAATGTAGGGGTGAAAATTTACAAAAAATTCCCTAACCGAATTTCAAATTTTTTTGTATCTAGCACCACTGCTGCTATATGGGTTCAAGTCACCTAAAAAATTCTTTGGTGTATTGACAAGGTACAGTGAAATCCTGAAGTCGCTGGCTTCCATTCAAAGAGAAAAAGAATAAAATCTCTGTCATCATACACACAAAATTTTGACACTTTTTACGACTCAGAAGCAAAAATCAACAGATATGCAGGGGCTACAGCTTCTCTAATTATCCTATTGAAACTCTTTATGGTGCGTTATGTACGGCAAAGAGGAAGCTTTCAGGTAGTGGTACGTTTGTTTCAATATAGCCAGCAAGAGGGTAATAATAGAGGGAAAAAGGGAAATTTTCCGAATTTTTCATATAAAATCGGAAATGTTTTGGCTGGAAACACTATCATCAGACAGACGAAACCTATCTGAAAATAAACCTTAGTACTCCAAGAATATATCCTACAAGTATCATGGCGATATCTAACAAAGTAAGCATGAATTTTTTAAAAAAATATCTCATTCTACCTCAGAAATTCACCATTTTCTTACTATTTCCAGAACATGGTTTATTATAAACCTCAATTGTACTACTTCTAATTATTCTAGTGAAACTTTTTATGGTGCGCTGTGTAGGCTAAGGACGAGGCTTTTAGACACTGGTACGTCTGTTCAAGTGTAGCCAACAAGAGGGAAATAATAGAAACAAAAATGGGAATTTTTCCAAAATTTGCCCCCAAAATCTGGAATTAAAATTTTCTGAAGCTGGCAACACTGCTATCAGACACACACACACAAACTATCTTAAAATAAGCTTTAGTATCCCTCTAATATATCCTACAAGTATTGTGACGATATCTAATAAAGTAAGCATGTCAAAAAAATATAATATATCTCATTCTACCTTTAAAAAAATCACAGTTATCTTTCCAATTAGAGAACAAGGTCTACTGTAAACCACAACTGTACCTCCCTAATTATTCTACTGAAACTTTCTATAGTGTGTTGTGTAGGGCAAAGACGAGACTTCCAGATACTGGTACATTTGTTCCGATGTAGCCAATAAGAGGGAAATAATAGAGAGAAAACAGATAATTTTCCCCTAAAATCTGGAATTAAAATTTTCTGAAGCTGACAACACTGCTACCAGACAGACGCAAACTACCTTATTAAACATTGGTACACCACTAATATATCCTACAAGTATTATGGCGATATTTAAGAAACAAAGCTTCTAATTACCAAAAATATATTACGGTAAACAAAAAAGTAGGGAAAAACTAGAAAAAAAATCGAGGGTTATAACCTAAATACGAATTTTTCGTGCGCCCCCTAATTACCCCATTGTAACGAACTGTACTTGCGTTTGTTAAGTAAGGACAAAGGTTCGATGTGTATAGTAGATGGGAACAGAGCAGCAGGGTTAATGCGTAAGGAGCAGGCGCGTCAACGACAGATGGTACACATAAACGAGGACAGTGCAAAAAAAAAATCCTATTAAAACCCTATAGGCCTACTTGTAAACATAAAACACTGGCGGTTGAAATTATTGTTACACAGTCGTATTTAATACGTGCTCACTCGTTTTAATCTTAAAATTGCCTTGTACTTATTTGACACTCGTAAACATAAAGATTACTAGTTTATTACAATATTCAGAAATACTCAGACAATAGAAATTAATACCCTAGACAACTATTTTTCATATGCACTCACTCATTTTAACCGTAAAATTATCATTTTTTTGGCGGACTATTCTGCACCACTACCGAAATGAGTCCCGCAGAGAACATCAGTTTTACTGAAATTCTTAACAGGAATCTATCGGAATTATAATACGGTGTCCCTTGTAGCTGATTGTAAATACCAATAAACATTATCTGATACCGTAATACTATGTTTGGTTTACAAGTTATGGTTTAAAATTACTCTTACCGTATCTTTATCTACTTAAATCATTTCACTTAGCGTATGTCACAAAATCGAAGTTACTTTTCACTTTACCGGTAGTAGAAATTGTGGACAATATTTTACTTTCTGTCATTATGACCCGCAATTATGAGAACTGTTGTAATAGGCACAAATTCTGATAACAAAATTCAGCTAGAAAATATTATGCAAATCACTTCCTATGTCAATGTGTCACCGTTTTATCCTATCAAGATATTCTATATACGGTCAAAGTTGAATTGTTGTATATAAACTATTGAAAATAAAACCACATTACATATCAAATATTTTTAACTTGTATACTATCTATAAAAACGTAGCTAACACAATTCTATTTCTACTTACTCTTTTATTAAAAACGAATGTGAATCAATTCATTAATGAAAATTAATATTACACAACCCACTGCCCGTACTCTGCCATGATGTACACCTTCAATGACGTAATCGCTGCAGGGCACTATATGAGTCAAATAAGAGTATTACCATTTTTCCCTATTTAGGTCAACATATTAAATCAGTGTTTTCGTTTCAAATAAATTTCAATTATTTTTAATTTTAAATTTAGAACTTAAATAATACTAATTAAATATACAACCAAAATTATTAAATCACTCATAATTATTAATGGTCAGATCCGAAGCTTTACGAATAGGTGTTCTGCATACGTGAATCGGGGGAGCATTTACGTGCGCGCTACCGGGAGTTCTCAATATTTACTGTGGTGTGAAAAATGAAGAACGGATGAATATTATCTACCCAAAAGCTGACTATTTTAGAAGAATATGAATGAGGACCAAATTATTTAACTTACAGGTACGTCAAAAAAATAATTCAATGATTTATACTGTAAAGATATGCTGTAAAGATCCCTTGCCGCAAGTACCTCTCAGTGCCGCCGAAAGTGCCTGCTGTTATGCTCTCCGTAGCTGCTTCGAATAACGTAAGTTTAAATTTTAAAGAAAGCTTATAATATTATTATTCTTGGTAGATAATAGATAGTATTCCTTTTCATTGAGGAAATCGATACTTAATGGCTCAGCGAGCAAGTTACAAAATAGCAAAATGCCTGACTCTATCCTAGGGGTTGGAGATGTGGCGACCAAGATCAATATTTTCCACTGGAGACACCGCAAATAGTTGATCACTGATTACCTTATACTGAAGGAAATCAATTTTATTTTAAGCGCTAGAACTGAGCATATAATGAAGTAATTGAACTTGAAATGCAATATTAGAATTACTTCTTTTTATATACAATTTTTGACTTAAGAAAATTACATTTCTTTCAATCTTCTTTTCTAAAACATATGCATAATACATTTTCTTTTCTGGAATGTGATGAAATGATGTTTTAATTCGTAAGCATAATTTGTAAGACTTTGAGTAAAATAGTAATTTCAACTTTTATTTATTTTTAACAAGAGTACAAATAAATCTTCCCACTTTTAAAGAGACTTTCTCTCTGTTATCGAGAAGAAAAAAGCATGTATATACTGAAATATGTACGATTTTATATAGACTTCTAAAAGTCTATAGAAATATTCCTTAGCAAATTAACTGTAGAAAAATAATTGATGCGTATACGGTCAGAAGCAAGTGGTAAAGAAAGAAAGAAAGAAAAAAGAAACGTTTCCTGAATCATTTTTAAATCTTATTCATTACACAGAATAAAGTAAAATTTCAACAGTTTATAATTTGTTTTACAAAAGTTTCTTCCCTTTAGAAAAATTCTATAAAGATTAGACTTATTTTGGAAATAACATCTTGTAATATTAAATTCAAATCATACGTTAAATTTTGAAAACATAAAAAAAAGAATTATATATAAAAGGATATATTTGAATAAAATAAGAAAAAGACTCATCAGAAATAGGACACATTCGGATTTACCTACAAGCATTCATTTATTCGATATATCCTAAATGTTTTGAAAAGTAATCCTTTAGATTTTACGAAAGCACTTTTGCGATACTTAATGGGAAAATTACTATTTATTTATTTCATTTATGGAGCATTTCTCTATGTCTAACAGTCCTGAATTTCGCTATATTTTGGATTTATGAAGAGAGGAGAAATCAGTGCTATTATTTTTTTATAATAAAATATTGTGTAGAATATAAATGTCATTATTTACTTAATTACGTCATTGGTACATAGTAATCATATTTTTAAGAACATTTTCTTGATATTTCTAGTTGCGAAACATTCTTTTAAAATTATTTTTCGATCTGGCGTTACTTTCAATGTTCCACATTAAGAAAACATTTTTCTTTTTCAAATTCTCAAATGAAGTACATCCTACTACACATAATTGAGTTTACATTTAGGAAATCAATATTACTATTGATATTTGAGATTAACAGTCTTCATTGTTTCCAAAATCCAATAAAGACTTAATTCGTTTCGTTTCAAATAAGGTTTGAGAACTTGGCAATATTGACCAATATGTACATGAAAATGTGTTTATATGCTCATTACAATACCTTTGAATTCCGATCACCTTGGAAATAGAAATGAACTATTGTATAAAGACTTCTGTTTGTTCAGACCTGGGAAGTCATATTGGTAACAATTACGATTTTATCGTTAGATTAAGGACATTAGGACATTGGTAAATTTTATTCCCTTAGCTTTTAGTAATGAAATTTCCACTTTTAGCGACTTCCCTCAAGAGCCACCTTTGATTATTCTATCTAATATAGAGATGTATTGTATATTATCCCCATTTTATTGGTTTTCTCATTCCCACCAGATAAATGCCGGGACGACACCTAGCATAATAATCCCAGGCCACTTCCTTCCTTCCCATTAATTTCTTGCTCCTCAATTCCCCAAGGAATGTAATCCCCGGGAGACGTTATCCTCATATACGACGCGCTAACATTGTCATAGATGCCGAGAGACCAGAAATTTAATTCCTAGTCCTAAGTTTATGGTCCTTTACGAAATTAAGCATAGAAAATAGGCATAACTTCCTTAAAGATGAATCCTAAATATTGCATCGTTTAATACCGGTATATTTAGACTTTCGTCTGATAATCTTATTCCATGATATATTGCAAGAATAAATATATCGTTACTTACAAAATACTACGATATAGAGCAGTGGTTCTCAAAGTAGGGTCCGCGGCGCCTAAAGATTGAAATGTATTTGAAATGTATTGCAATAAAATGAAACTCACAGCTGTTATGCAAGAAGTATTTTTAAGATTAGGAAACTGCAGCTGTGGGCAGTAAGAGTACAAAACTATTCATCATTTCATTATATATATATATATATATATATATATATATATATATATATATATATATATATATATATATATGCGTGCGTGCGTGTGTGTGTGTGTGTGTGTGTGTGTGTGTGTGTGTGTGTGTTTCAGCTGATCTTATATGATCCGTTATCCGATGATCCGTTGATCTTATCCCACTCTCTAAACCTTGGGGACACTTCGCAATAGGGGGTAAAGATGGGGCGATGTGCTCTTACTTTTCATGTCTTAAATTTCTGGTATTATCTCAGCATAGTTTCATTTTTCTCATATCCTATTGACAGTAAAATACCAATTCATGTATATGTTATAAATAACCATACTAGTAACGAATTAACGGAATTTAATATTTTTCTCACAAATGTCTGGGTTGCCAACTATTAATAAAATTTACAAAAAGATTTTTCGTGCAGAATATTTTATTTTACAAAATTTTCACATAGAAAATGTTAAAAACACGAGAAGTATCATACACATTCCAAATATATAGTCCTTAAACTCTCATATGAGCTATGAATAAAAGCCAGACAACCACTAGCAGGGAAATGGGGAAGTATAAATTTTGACTTCTAGATATGGTTAGTACAAATATAACACATTCTAAACAATTCAAATATATATTTCTTGTAAACTATTTTCAGTTTGTCCCGTAATCATTTGTGAATAGCCTTAAACGTGTTTGTTGTGTAGAAATTCTACTTGTCTTGAACGTCATATTTGCCAACTATCACGGAATTATGCTTTTTTTTTTTTTTTTTTTTTTTTTGTATTTTGAGTCAAATGTTTAGTGATAAAGACATAAAAGTAAGCGAGATCTATGCAAAGTATATGCAGTATTTTTTTTTTTTATTTACTCTTCATGTCACTCCGAATACACTATAATCATAGGGAAACTAGTTATTCAGGAAAGCTACAATTGTGACCATATGAGAAGTGTTTTTTTTTTTTCGTAAAATGGAGTAATGTTTTTCCTACTGTCTAATTTTAATTTTTCGCACAGTACAACAAATGAAAACCAGACTAACAATATCTGCATACTTACATGTTGTTGAAAACATTAACGTGTGTTGTTTGGCGAAAAGAGAAACACAGTACAAAACTTTATCAGAATCAACGCACAAGGAAAGGAATCAAGGATGTTATAAAATAGAGTATTTGCCCATACGTATCTTCATCATATGAACTCAATGAAGCAAAAAAAAAAAAAAAAAAAAACGAGCATCGTCTGAGCCGGCACGTCTGATTGGCTACTCTCGTTTCCGCCATGTTTGTTGGCTCGAAACATTGTGATCTTAGTGGCTCAGAGTGGGTGTGGCGAAGCTGTGACGTATGGCTTCACGATTTTGTTGTATGGGCAGATCCTCTATTTCACAACATCCTTGGAAAGCAATGGACTCCTTTTTATCATTCTCTTTTTTTTTTTTTTTGGGTCCATTCATACACTCATTTTGGCACGTAGAGAATGATGTGCACTTCGATAACTTTTTAAGGCAACCAAATCACGATAACATCTCGTTGTGTATGAACAGCTAATTAAATTCACTACTACATCAGGCGCTATTGGTGCATTTGCGGACAAGATACGAGGTACATATTCTTCTGCAGCATATGGCAAAAATTTCCATGCGAAATCTCTTGGATCTAGATCAGGAAGATTAGTTTGTTCAGTTGATTTCCATATGGCTGACTGAAGATGAGTGCACTTATAATGTTCTTGCAGTGCACCAACAGTTGGAGGAAGCTTAGAAAGAGATGACAGATTTGTGATTGTCTTGTTAACCATCTTTTTCTTCCAGAGTCAAGGTCTAACAATATATGGTCCTTTGGTAACGGTTTCTCCAGGGCTGTATAACTGAGCAACAAACGTATCACCCTGCTCTGCTATTGCTCTTTCTTCAGCTTTGGGATTGCCAACTGCTTCAAGTGTGTCTCGAAACTTCGATAGAATGTTCAGCATTTGGCTTTTACCAATCCTAGCAAGAGATGAAGTAGTATCGCAACCAGTTAGACCATGGGCTGTCAGAATGTTCACCATGTACACTGTGCACTCTTGCAACTTCATTTATGTCAATTACTTCTCTGGATCCAGCGCATTTTTCCATTACGATTGGTGTATTAAGCGTTTGAACATGATATCCAAGCAGCACTAGTACATCCATACCGTCACACTTTACCCGTATAGAGAGATCAGGAGCATGTCTATCCTCCCTAAGAACTTATCCTCCCACTAATTCACTGTGGTCAATTATTTGTTACGTCAGTTTTTAAATTTGTAGTTGGCTCACCCCATAGTAGTGTTCCCACTTCAATGGGGGATGGTTGTGGTCCTGTGATAATCCATCTATGAGATTCATCTATGGTAATGTGATTACAGTGAGTCTAAAAACACGTAATATAAGTACCCCGATGCGGACGCGAACCAACAACCTTACGATCCGAAGGCGCGTGTTCTCACGACTTCGCCACGGAGGCGATGAAGGAGACGGCGCATGTAAAGGGATAAATCATTGAGGTCTTTAATTTGGCCAATCAGAGTGCGCTTGTAACCGTGTATATTCGACGATAACCGTTTGAGATTGGAGGAAATGCTTCGCCATATAATTTTATAATAAAATTAGGCGCATCTATTTATTTTATTTCATAGTTCTCCCATATTCACTTTCTAATGATCGGCGACAGTTGCCATCGAAATTCATCGATTAAGAAAAAAAAATAATAATTGCCACGACGGAATTCGAACCCGTGTCTCTGCCATACGAGTTTCATAATTTATCAATCTACCACAAATTCCACATACAAAGATAAAAAATAAACTAATAGTTACGGAAGATAAAAATAGAACTTTCTTTTCCTACGCGTTATGATGCAATTCAAAGAATGTGAGAATAATGTCTGGCGGCTTAAACTTTCGCGGATCCCAAGAGTTTCAGATATCCTCTGATCTTATTGGCCGATACAGATAGGAGAACTTTTCTTGGGTAAAGGAGTTGATAATGTAAGTTTATATTGTCATGAATTTCCTTGTTGTCGCTTCCTTCGTATTGTTGCTTTGATGCTGTTCTCATAGTATCTATCGAATACTACATGCAGAATATGGGCTTGTTTGAGCTCACTTTTCACCATTGCTGTGGATATCTTTACATATACTTCTACAGTATCAGGATGTGCTGGCCATGATTCGTGCCAGAACATTGCAAAATCGTCAAGAATGACAGTTTAATGGGTGCTTACTAGCGATCTTTCTGATTTCATTACGGCAAATTTGTGTTGAAGCACACTTTTTCGGGTTTCTCGAATTTCGTCCTTCTCATTAAACTGAGCAGTTGGAACTGAAGTTAATTCATGGTCAAACATATCATGTACATTAATATTATGAGATGATACGAGCAGGCCCATTGAACGAGCATAAATAACACTGTGGTCAATTATCACTTCTCGTTTATCACAGAAAACATAGGGTGTTTCTAAACAACACTGACAAAGTTTGGGAGGTGATTCCTAACACCAAGATAAGAGGAAAAGTATAGACCAACCTGGGTGCACAAATGCTTTCTTTCGGATTTATAGGATGCCGAAAACATAAAAAATGAACTTTAAAGGTTCATAGCGGTCCTTTAATTTTCATACCGGCGCCTTTCATAGTCAGATTATACATGTAAAAATTTTAATTGGACGGTACACTTGAAAATTTATATGCGAAATATATCGGTTAATGACTCCAGCGTTTAAATTTCTCATTTGAAGCAGTGGTTATAAGCATATAGTAGGCAAGTCAAATTAGGTTGAAAAAGTGGGACTAATTCGGAACAAGCTATTTTTTTTTTTTTTACACATATCCATACTGGCTTAGGAACAAGACTGAAAAACTGCATTAAAATATCAATGGTGGGGAACGGCCACCACTTTGAAAAAATCGTTTCCGGTTTGAGGCTTTTCAACAGTTTTCAATGTTTGTGTGAAGAACATGCGAGATACGAAAACAAGTTATTGGACCTTTTTTGTAGAATGTTAAACTTCCAGTTCAGTGAATACAAATTCAACACTGAATCAAACCTCTTCGTTTGCTACACATTTTCTGAAAGGTGGTATTTGTAAAAATGTTACCCGTTTCTTTGGTATAAGTTTTATTCGCATGTTACACCTGCACCATCAACTAAATATAAATGAAAATAAATAGCTCAAATGTGGTCACCAAAGCCTCATCTGTAATAACAGTCCGTGGCCTTTTAAGGTAAGTTTGGGCAATGCAACGGATAGGCTAATGTTGACTTGTTGAGGATAGGTTATGAGTGATGCATCATTCAACCTCAAGGGACCTTTTTTCTTTCGTGTGTTTCTTTACATTATACATAATCAGTGGCGTATTTAGGGGGTGGCTTCCGGGCTTAAGTCCCCTCCCCCCCGAAATCTTACTTAGTATAGTCAAGTAAATGAAATATCTTGCAGAATTTTCACATTTCCAGGCAAAGAACTCCCCGAAAGTTAGCAAAGCCCCTCCCGAAACAAAATCGTAAATACGCCACTGTACATAATGCTGTATTGTTAAGTCTGATAATCAACTTGAATATAGTGAGATAAGTTTCAAAAGAATTTCCTAATAACTTTTGATGAGCTAGGTTTATCAAGATTGAACTCAGGTAGATAAATATGTAGATTTATTAGTTTATCCCAATAGAACGTAGAAGAAGAACAGGGTCATAGAATTTGGTTTGTAATTTAATTTGAATATTTTCTTGGGAGTTCAGCATTTTGCCCCAAAAATTCTCTTTTCTGCTATCTGCTGAATTTTGTTATAAAATTTCCCTACATTAGGGGAACCTCCCTCAATCTACGAACACGATGCGCTACACAAAAGAGAGGCGGGGTTACTGGATTGCAAATCTCCGCAATTCTAATAGGTCCATTCAATCAGGCGCCGCTGAGACGCATTATAAACAAAACAAATTACAAAGATTTTGATGAGCTGTGTGAAGGCGTCTCTGTGGTAAGGAATCGCCCTTCAGAACTAATCTATTTATTAAATTTTCGGTATTTTGTATAACGCATGGTGCGATGTATTATTTGACGCTTATACGTGTAAAAAACGTGAAATATAGTGTGGAGCGATGCATCCCAGCGCACGTTATTTCGAAAACGAGGATCTGTGGAGTTAGTTTCCCTAACACTTCAGACTCCCCGCTGATGCAATCCGTGTTCAGTTATATTAAGGCTTAGCTTTTGCCTAATTTGAGTCAACCTTCAAGTCAGAGCATATGTGAGAATCCTCTTGGGAGCATGTCTGGGAATTATGCCTTGTAGGAAATCCCTTACCCACACATTGCACGTTGCTGAGATGTGCATTTTTGGACAGCATTTATGTGACTTCGTTTACGCTTATATGGACCGCCTCTCCACAGTTTCTCATGTTCAAAATAGCCCGTGTTGCAATATAGCCTTTCCATGCTTTTGGACAGCCCTAGCTGTGAAACTAAGTCCCATAGGTCCATATGAGCTCCTTAAATTATCTTGCTGTCAGGAATCACCTTCCAAATGTAGTCGGTGTTGCTTTGAAACACCCTGTATATATAAGTATCAATATTTTCTTTCTGTAACCAACACACGCTACGTTTTTAGAGGTATATTAATCTACCTATAACTTGGAGATTTTACCATCTCTTTGTTTCTTAAGAAAGCAAATATTAGTGGTTCTGACAAACACTGCAAATCCCTTAATGCTTGGATGTAGGATTGTTAAAAGTAAACATGCTTTGTTAGCTCTTTCTTCATTGAAGATTTATAGGAAGCATTATCTACTAGTAATATTCCTGTTGGGTGAATACAAACTTGTAACACCAAAGTATTCCATACCTTTATTATCATAAGAGTTATATACACACACACACACACACACACACATATGGTTTAAGTACAAGTAATAGTACTACGTGTATATTATAAATCAAAACTTATGTAAAGTTTATAAATTAAACATGAACAGTAGGGTGGGTCAAAAAAAGAATTTTCGAATATCAAATTCTAACAGTGCGGAAAAGTTGAGTATTCACATGCTGATAAAGGTGAAAATAGAAAAGATTCTATATTTTATCTTCAGTTCGCGCAAAAGAGCCTAAAATTTAAAAAAAAAAAAAAAAAATACTGAAGACGTCAATTATTCCTTCAACACTCAAATTTTAAAGATTAAGTTTTCTGAATTTTGAAAGCATGAAATTATTTTAATTGTTCAATAATGATGAATATATTTTTGAAATACCGAAAATATTTCTAAAATGACAATGATATATTTAGAGTTCGCACATATGGCCTACAGTTAGTGAATTTCGGTGAAAAATTGAATTTTTAAAAAGAGATTCGAAAACAAACGCATTTTTGTATTAGTAATGCCAATTTAAACTCACGCTTTCTAGCGAGTGGTTTTATATATTCAAATCTGAGATGAATTATTTTGCAAAATGGATGAAGAGTTGCAGGCTAATGAGTTCATCTCAAATTTGAATACATAAAATCACTCTCTAGTGAAAAATGGTTATATATATATATATATATATATATATATATTAGGGTGGTCCTTATTTATATGGGGAAAAATAAATTTAGGAATTTCCTTAGTCTCACCCCCTAAAATGGTTCCATATGAGACAAAATTAAGCCAGGAGAAAAATTAGATCCATTGAATAATTTTAAATGGTGCCCCAAACGACCTAAAATTTTGAATGCGTTTACAATGCATAGTATATGGGGAAAAGCTGGAATAAACTCTTGCAATTTACAAACGGCTTAAGGGAATGGAAAGATATCTTGGATAATGGAACTAGAGGAAATGACCAACCTAATTTTGTATAGCATTATTATGGCGGCCATTTTGAAGTCCGCCATCTTGAATTCAGGTCAAAATTTTCAAATAGGAAGAGGGTCATGTTATATATCATTTTGAGGTGGCGTTTTCCCAAAAGCACAAATCTCGTACTATTTTCAAGCTACCAATAATCTTGTAAGAGTTATTACGTGTAAAAAACGAAATGCTTCGATGCAATGTTATTTTATTGTAGTTATGGACCACAGATTTCTAAGAATTTTGGAAGTATTTTACATAAACTGGAAACAAACTGCTAGAGAAAGTTAAATCTTTGTTTCCCCATGAACTACCAATAAGTTTTTCCATCAAGATGATTCATAGACCATTATGAGGAAAAAGAAAAAATATAACATGGAAGAAATTGAAATATCCCTTATTTATGTAGTACTGTAGCTTTGGGGCAAGTTTTCAATAGGTTTTCAATCTTATATACTACACAGTTCACTTTTCTCACATCTAGGAAAAGATTATCTATAAGAATTCACTATGTGCAAAATAAACTTTTTCTGATACTCATTTTTCGTAAAAACGATGTAATCTTCTGTTAGTTTCACTCCCCTTTCTGCTGCATCGTTTATTACGGAGATGAATTTAACTATTGTCTTTCCTTGAAGATAGTCATTGTTATCTGACCATGAAATCGGATCACACTCAAGAAATCCTTTGGGTATTTTAAATCTCACGAGAAAAAAATTGTTTGTTGTATCAAAATCACTGATTTCTCTTTTCGCAAGAATTTTTATATTATCCTTGCGTCAAGCCTCTTTGCTGCTTCACGGTCTCTCCTTACAGTTTTAATTCTTTCAACCAATTTTTGTTTTTCCACTATGCTAACTTCATCATCAAAAAACTCCTATTTTAGACCAATCGTTCTGAAAATGCTTAAATAGGGGAACGTCCGGTCCAGATGCAAACGAAACACAACACTTGTCAAATACACATTTTAAAACCAATTCATAAATGTAGTATCTACAAGGAAGGTATAGAAGATCATTTTGGAGCACCTGCTCTAGCAGAATGAAAGCACCGTTCACATGACACATATTGCAGGGAATAGTGTGACAACAAACTGCCTGCACAAAAGTTTCAAAAAATATATATATAAAAACACCACAATTTACCTTTACGTAAGAAATATTCAGATTACTTTTTTATTAATTTCTATAGCGTCTAAGTACTTTATTTTAGTCGTGTGAGGTCGTGTTTGTTAATAATTTTTTAATGTGAGCGAATTTATACATTTTATTTTCATAATGATTTTGCAGCTCTTCGGATGTCATACTCAGGAACTTGAAAGATGTGTCAAATTTGTTACAGAGTCTGCAGGAAAAGTGTGCGGACAAGAAAACAGAGATGGCTGTAGAATAAGTTTGCTCTCAATATTCACAATGCCAAAATTTAATTTTAAAAAAATCTGATTTTAAGGCTAAATTCTTGACCAGATCAACATAATTTAGCACACTCTAATTGGTATAATGGTTGGGTAGGATGTGGGTGGAACTCGAATTACAGCCACCTCCTCGTGGTGATTTCTGGGCCATTTCCTGAAGAAGAAAGCTTTGAGAAATGGGCGAGGAACTGCAAAATCATTAGAAAATAAAATGTATAAAATCACTCACATTAACAAATTATTAACAAACATGACCTCACACAACTAAAATAAAGTACTTAGACGCTACTGAAATGAAAAAAAAAGTAATCTGTATATTTCTTGCGTAAAGATAAATTTTGGTCTTTTTTATAATTGTTTTGAAACTTTAGGCCGTTTGCGCGAACTTAAAATTCAAAGTGTGATTTTTCCCGTTATTTTTCCATTGATTAACACGCAAATATGCAACTTTTGAAATCTATTAGAATTCGATACTTGAAAATTTGATTTTTTCGCTCCACCCTAATGGATAGCGACCGTTACCCATGAAGGTTTTAACAAATTGACTCCATTAATGAACTCGGCCAAGATAATCATTCTAGCTATCTATTGTAAAATAAAAAAATTAAAGAAATAAATAAAAAAGAAAAAGAGTTAATTCAAAACTTTCTTTTTGTTGAAGAGTTATCGTGTGGAGTAACAGACGGACGGATAAACTAACAGTACTAGTACAATCTTATAAGTCTCACTAACGTAATCCTAATAATAAGAAAATCGAAATCGAAGTTTCAGATTGTAAGGACGCCAACACTCTATATGCATAGCTATAAGAAACAATAATACTTTCAAAAAAAAAAAAAATAGATTTAGCATTTAGATTTCGGCATCTAAGGCCATTTAGCCCTTTACGTTGTGAGGGATGACGTCCCTCGGCGAGCATACAATCCGGGGAAAGGGGAGGAAGAAAGGATTGGGGAAGGAAGGAAGCGGCCTGGGACCTATAAGTTAGGTACCACCCCACCATTTACCTAGTGTGAATGAGGAACATCCAGGAAAACCTCATTCAGGGTGGCTGGCCTTAAAAAGCTTTTTCACTTCTTCGACCGAGTGCCCCCACCGGGAATCGAACCCGGAACCGCTCGCACCAAAGGCGAGAGCATTAGCGACTACGCTACGCGGGGCCACTCAAAAAAATTAGAATAGCTCAATTAATATAGGCCTACATTACGTATTGTTTGTCGGCAGAAGGATAATAATTATAATTTCTGGAATTATCCCGTGGAAATAATAACATTCGTTTCCCGACTTGAACTCATGTGGTACGAATCCTACGTAGGTTCACGTTCCATATAGCCTCGCTGCTCAAAAGGATGTTAAACTGAAAATCATACCAAATCTAATAATAATAATAATAATACATTTCTTGTTATGAGAAAGTTGATTCAAGTCTAGTGAAATCTTAAAAGGTGACAAATAATTCTATTCCTTGTCATAATAAAAACAACAGTCTTGCTTTACATTGTATTTCGTGATGCAAATTAACATGAAACTGAGATAAGCCTTTGATAAATAACTTCCAGTCATGTATTCATTTGACAGTCTTCCAGATACAGCTTGGAGTAACAGTCTACACTGACCCTGGCCAGTGATGTGCTCCTGTAATCCAATTCTCGTGGAAGAGATATTATGTCGTGGGGAACGGCTTACACTCTGAGGGTTAGTCTTATATGATGGTCTCTACAGCCGGTAAATGCACCGGGTTCAATCATTGGTCTCGTTCGAAGCTCAGGTTAATAGTAGGTACCGTTCTTCATAACCACCATGTTGCATTAGGACGAAAAACACAAAACTCAAATTATCACATTGTGATAATTATCAACAATTATTATTATTATTATTATTATTATTATTATTATTATTATTAATAATAATAATAATAATAATAATAATAATAATAATAATAATAATAATAATAATAATAATAATAATAATAATAATAATAATAATAATGAAAAGTGGAAAGAAGGCGGCCAGGACCTATATCTGAATCTAGTATTTGGTGTTCATCTGTTGGAACTAAGAAAAACAAACAAAAAAACTCTCTCAATTGCTTGCCACTAGATTCGAACATGGATCCCCCTTATCGTGAAGCAAAAGTGCTTACCATTGCTCTCAAGAAACAATTAGCATACTTATTAAATTAATAGTGAGATTTACAAAATACGTAATCTTTCCCACTTCAAACGGCAATTTTTTAAGTAGTCGAACTCGAAACCGTAGTTTCTAGTTATAGTGACACAGTGGCGTATTTAAGGTGGAGGCTTCCAGGCTGAAGCCCACCCTGAAATTTTATTTACTATTTTACTTACTTGCAGAATTTTTACATTTCCAGGAATAAAGTTAGCAAATTGCTCCCCGAAATAAAATTGTAAATATGCCACTGTAGTGACGTCACCATTGAATCATTCAGGTTGCCACTTTCGATCACTTTAACCCAACTTCACCTCCCTATATGTCAATTCCATTCTCACAGATGAACAAAACAATCTGTACCTTCAAAATGGGCAGTTACAGAACTCTAAATACCATATAGAAGTATAGAAGCTTTACAATGAAGTTTAACTTTTATATGTAGTTGTATTTGGTTTGGTTGGTTATTTATTTATGTAGAAAACATTATATATATGATCATATTAAATGGAGTTATATATTTTCTTGTCGATAGGTGATCGTGCTTGTGCTGTTCTCCCTAATTCCATGGCCAGGACCCACAGTGTTC
Source organism: Thermobia domestica (assembly GCF_964235325.1). Taxonomy (NCBI): domain Eukaryota; kingdom Metazoa; phylum Arthropoda; class Insecta; order Zygentoma; family Lepismatidae; genus Thermobia; species Thermobia domestica. The sequence continues at coordinate 75,879,212 of NC_137454.1, read as the reverse complement.
AAAATCTCCTGTCCGAGGGACAGATCGACCGTCGTAAGGAAACTAGTACAGAAAGTGAGTACTATTTTTGTTTCTCCCATGATAACACATTCCGAAAATAATTATTAAGGTCAGACATACTAGGTAATTTTCCGGAATTATCCAAATAGAAGGAACTTCAAGATTGTTTTCACTGTGTAAAATAAAGCTAAAAGAGATTATGCAAAATTCAGAAAAGCATATTCAACATATTGGTTATGTTTTGTGTGTGTTAATTAGAGACTAATACGGAATAACTTCTTTTATGACCAGTGGTGACGGTTTTACAAATATCTTATTTTGTGCTGTTTCTCCTATGAAAATAGATGAAATGGTGCATGTGGGTTGAAAAGATGGCTCACAGCCATTCCGTTGGTAGAAATTACTAGAATAATTCAAAATCATGTAGGACACTAGCCTCAACAAAGGACGAACTCAGTAACTCTTTTTATTTGAAGGTATGTTAAAGTAAAATAATTTTACAAACGAAAATATACAACTATTTCTTCAACTTTATTTCACGCAATTATTTACATATATTTTATCAAATGACTTACTAACTATCTAGTGTGTATCCCACATATTACTCATACACCATATAAACAACAACGGCAACAAATGGATTATTTAGAATAATTTTCTCATTATCAACACACAATGTACAAAATTCTGACAAATCATTTGTCGCGTCATTACCCGAAACTTGTAAAACAATATTTTTGTATTAAGGAAGTATCTTCAAGACATGATGTACTTGAAAGTCTTGCGATATGTTGAGTACGAAAATTACTATCTTAATTGGTTTTCAGACACACATTACGTTCTTTGCCTGCTGGAATAATTTATGCAACCCAATTATCCCTGCTGTTGTTTCGGTTGCCTAATAACCTTATCAGTGCCTGAAGTTTCACAGTATTTGAACTTATTGTCAAATTCAAACTTGTAGGCAATGAAACAATACTATCTTGATAAAAAGAAAAAGACAAACTACTGAAATCACATTTTTGTTTACACACATACGAGTTCCTCAGTTTGGTGAACACTTTAGTGTGGTCTTCGAATATTCTGTATAAGGAGTTTGTATATTAGTTCTGTCCGCAAAATTAAAGAAATGGCCATTTTGGGTGTTTAGTAAGTAATCCTTGCAGGGCAGTGAACTTATTTATCCATAGAATCTTTTTTTTCTTTACTACCATATCATGTCAACATTTTTTTAGTATAACGCCCTACGATTATGCTCTGAGGGTAAGAGACGTGGTGGTGGCGATAATGAACAAAATAATGGAGTGAACAAAAAGGGAAGAAACCTGCTAACTCCGAGAAAACCCATACATATGCTGTTTATCCATCACAATGTCCACTTGGCGCATGTTGGTATCCAAGAGTGCCACCAAGAAATCCTATGCATCAACAATGAGCTCACTATTACTGAGCTACCGTGGCCCTCTTCATGTCAACGTGTTTGAAGTGAGAACCTTGGAAATAGCTTAAAACTTCTTCTTCCAGAAATTTAAATACCTCTGTTAATGTGATGCATGTAAAGACTTGTTCAACTGATGGTCTCACATAAAATATGACTATAATTTCTAAAATATGTGATTACCTAAAATTTTAGTTTACATCTAAATTATAGGATCACCGCAAAAATAATGGAAATCATTTTTTTCTTTTCTTTTACTTTTTCTGACGGAAATAAGAAGAAAGCAAAAAATTCTGAAATATGTAAATGGAAGGTTGGCACATATGTAAACGTTACATGTAGGGAATTGGATGAACATACACTTCCTCGTTAGGATATAGCACAAGAAAAATGAGTATCACAATTATGCGTAAAGCCAGAAACACATAATATTGGCATCTAGAGTCCTACGAAGTAGTATACAGTGATGAATTGTAACCACTGGGCCAGGGCTTACAAGACAGAACTGAAACGCCAGTCAGAGGAATGGCTTAAACCAGGCTCACTACGATTACAAAAACTTTATCGCAATTCTTCAGGCTATTCGTGAGAAACGCCGTCAACGTCTTCTCGATGTACTCATCCTTCATGACAAAGCAACAGCCTACTCCAGCGAGTATGGAGGATCTTCTTGTGTGATGGAGATGGGAAGTACTCGAGCATCCACCATATTCGCCAGACCTATCGCCTTGCGATTTCGACCTCATACCAAACCTGAAGAAGCCATTGTGTGGAACACATTTTCAAAACACGTGAAGGCATTGCTACAGAAGTGAGCAGTGAAATCAGAAGATTTATTCATGGTAAGGTCATAGGTATTTGGCCTTCCATATCGTTGGCTGTATGTGGTGGATTACTTCGTCGCATGAGAACCAGAGGGACGTAGCTCCATTTTGGCAGGTTTACAGGTGAGAGAACAAAAGCATTATTTTCTTAGAAAAATGTGTTTTTAATAAGATTATGGTTGAGCTACATTACAACAGATGATCGACAAGGAGAACAGATGGCGTTACGTTCCATTTACACCAAGTGAGGCTTTCAAAATTATGTCCAAACATGAAGAAAACGAAAACTGCATTTTTGGAGTTATGTTCCTCTGGTTCTCATGCGACGACTTGGGAGACTACTTCGAAAGACTGTAGATGCCATTGGTGTTTTCCATGGCTTTACGCGTAATTGTAAATATACTTGCAATGGTTTGTAAATTTATAATTCGAGGTAGAACACGTTTCAAACGAACAATTCGTTGTACTAATGTTCCTCGTGCCATATCCTGATGAAGAAAGGGGTAAAAGTAGATCTAAAAAGGTAGGGGGGCGGATGACGTTACGCCGTCTCCCGTGCCTACCTTTGCCCATTGTATTTTTTAGGAAGTGGAGAGATGACACATATATTTTTGCAAATGGGGGAACGATATCCTTCTGCGTTTCCCCTCACTTTTACCCCTGAATGGGGATATACATGTTCACTCAATTTCCTATGTACAGTACCATTTACATATGTACTAACCTTCCATTTGCATATTTCAAAATTTCTTGCTTCACTCTCATTTACGTTAAAAAAAAGTTCCCATGGCTTCGTAAATAACTATGTGGATCAAATTTCTTGTCATATTCTTACATTTTCACTTAGTTTACATTTTTACATTTTAAGTACAGTTATTGCCAATACCACTCAACATAATACCAGAAAGCCTTGTCATTGAACTCAAATAGTTACGCAAATAACTCGTTGGAACTGGACAATCCACCGGAATCCTTTGTTTACTTCCTTTTTCTATGGAAGAGTATTTCATACTTTTTTTTTCAGAATGATTTTTCTTTTGTATTATAATATGGAAAGAGTGTTGGAGCGAACTTTCATCGGAATTATACTTTTTAAAAAAAAAAAAAAAAAAAGTACACACTTTCCAAAGCAGAAAAGACTGTGGGAAAATCTTTCTTATCTTTTCTTCTCCAAGCCCTCGCATCTTTATACGCTAAACAATGAAATTTAGGAAAACGACAATTACTATCTATACTGTCAAGTTACTTAATATATAGGCCTATATATATATCTCGCTAGTTTGAATGTATAAACTAGTGGCTTACGCGAAGAGGGTTTCAGAGTTGAAACCCGCCATTGAGCAAAATATGATGGAACAATAAACAGTTATCATATTAACATATGTATATAAATACCTAAAATAATATGAACTTGGGAGCTTGAACCCCCCTTGATGAAATTTTGCGTACGTTGCTGACATAAACCATCAACTTTCAAACGAAATATAATTCACTACAATTTCATAATTAAAATCTTGACTTGACTTGACTTGATTTTGAGTTTAACGTCCCGTTCAGCAGCGAGGCTATATGAGACGTGGACCTACTGATTAACGTGGAATCCGAACCACATGAGCTCCCGCCATATAATTAAAATCTATGTATGCCGTTGTCAAAGAAGTCAATATTTTCTTTAAATATTTTGCATGCATCTAAGGCTCGGTTCTTGCAATTAACATCCAACTCGTATCCCCTTTTCATTTTGTAATCCTCCCTGCTGGTTTAGTGGCTAGCGCTTGTGCCTTTGGTGCATGTGATCCCGAGTCCGATTCCCGGTGGGGGAGCACAAAAATTTAATTTCACAATTATTCACTTTTATTTATCATCCATCTTCTTAAGACTATGGCTATTCGAGGATGCGTTAACCCCTGTAGCGAACGCGACCTAGGTGGCTACTAGGTAATTTTACTTTCGCCAGAGTTATAAATCATACTGTGAGCCAGTCAGGGTTCCAGATCTTATTGCCACACCCTTATTCTCATTCATGCGAATCACGAGAAGTAACCCTATTGTGTTACATAGATTTTTCTGTGATTAGCTAATTTCTCGGAATTTCCTTGTATTTTTGTGAATGTCCCTTTGTTATACACGCACATACTTTATAATAGCAGAGTTCCAATACTCTGCACAAAGCATCTTCCAAGTAGCTGTTTCTTGCTAAAAATCCCCTTGTCTGGCAACAGTCTTTTCTTTTTTCCTTCATTTAGATATCTTTCATTGATTTCGAAACAGTAGGCGGTCTATTGTTCCGAAACGCGCCAAATACGCTCGAGTCGACGTACTCTGCGTGTTTTTATTGCTTTCGCGTTTGCAGCACATTGTAATAAGCCACCTACATTTAAATACATGGTCAGCGTATTCCTACCGTTCGCATGAGCCATCGAGTAGCCGTGCACTAAATCTAAAGGCCATACGCGTGGAACGTTAAACTAAAAAATTCATTCTTTTAGGAATAAAGTAATAATAACCGTAAGAAAAGTTTTTATAAAATGTACCTGAAGAGAAGAAAATTATTTTCTTTTCGATTATGTAAAATGAAGAAATGACAGTAAGACTAAAAGCATTGGTCACTCCTCCTAAAGTTGACAGCGAAAACTCATATGAATATTAGAGACGTCACTGCTCAGTGCCTTTAGTCGTAACTGAGATTTCTTCATTTTACCCTTCCAAAGAAGTAATTCTCTCTCTTTTTTTTTTTTTTTTTTTTTTTTTTTTTGTAGTGAATTCAATAAAATCATTGTTTTTAAAGCATTACGGGTTATTATTGTTTACTTATTGTTATGTAAAATGTTTCACATTCAATCAAGGTCTTGAAGTCTATCCGTTAAACTGAAAGATGTTGTTTCATTTTCATTTCATTCTGAAGTTTATCTTACGTTATAAAATAAAATGTAAGATAAACTTACGTTTTAAAATAGTTTTACAAAGTGAAACGTAATTCTCGAAAATCCCCTGGATGTTATACTGTACATGACGACTGCAGATCATTTTGGTTGCATAACGAAGTAGGATAATTTTTTTAATAGTTCGTAGAGGACATTAATAACTCGATTAATTTTACAATAAAACGATAAGCTAGAACAAAAATTGTGTGAAAATAATGTGTCCTTGGGTTTACGTATCTGCATAAAATTTCAGAATTCTAGTTAGTATGGAAATGTGTAAAATTTAAGTAGCAAGTGTTGACTCCAACGAAGAAATAAACAAATAGATAAATAACCTAATGAAAGCATTGTAAAAAGAAACATTACTAAAAAGAAAAATGTATCGTAAGTTTTTCTATGAGCTACATTATCTAAGTAGAATTGTGGCCAGCAATGAACTTCATGATAGGGAGTTCATATGATGTATAGCGTGAGCTAATTTCATCATTCTTCCAGAACTTCAAAAATTACAGAGATTTTGAATCAATGTTTAGTATTTTTCGCCAATTTTAGTTTCTTGTAGCCAGATCGCTAGCACGCACACTTTTGCTGCACATGGACCCAGATCCGGATTGGGAATGAGAATTTTCAGTATTGAAACGCTTCGTAAAGTAACAAGGAAGCTAAGTAAATTAAGATGCTATAAATTCTGGACTATAAAGCCAGAGATAATGTTAATAAAAGTTGATGCATTGGCCATGCCTAACTGAATTGAACATGTGTTATGTGACCATTCATAATCCGTTGTGGCTTGTAGCAACAATGAGTTTTACTCTTTAAACAAATCGTTAATATGGTTAATTAATACATGTTAGGCGTTTCATTTAAAAAAAGTTTTTCAGTGTAATATATATGTGTTTATGTAGATAGGCCTAGACAATAAAGTAAAAAACTGAAAGAAAAAAATTACCATGTTTATTTCAACACCGTGAAATCTATCAAATGACATACCAATGCTTCAAATATTTGTTTTCTTTTCTTTATACATTTTCTGTTGAGTTTACGAAACACAGACAGAATTAAGTTGTTTACTTACTGAAATGTTTTGTTTCATGAATTTTTCATTATGGAAAAGTTTTGAAGTTTAATTTTATGATCATATACAAGAAACGTAAAACGTAGAAACATCCTTTTTGTATCTTTCCTTAGTCATGTCTCGGAAGAATCGAAATAGTTTAACATCTACCGGTTATTTTTATTATTTGTCTCTGTTAGTAGTTTGTTAGAAAAATATATTCATCAAAATATAGAGTTTCAGTACAAATTATAAAGTACGTGTACAATTATAGGGTTTGCTAGAAAACTTTGCTACATAAATTTTAAAATAATCACAATCTAGGAATACAATTAATTCAATCAACGTATAATGCAATAAATAATAAATCAGGAGTTTTCAATCCGTTAGACAACGCGAGCCACTTTAAAATTCCAGCAATATTCTCGGGTTACTAAGTTATAATACGGTATTAAGGGTAGCTCATAAGACAAGACAGAACAGAATTTCCATGATGACATACTGTATACTAGATAAAGTTCTTCAAATAAAAACAGATGCAATTCCAGAGACAAGATATCACTTTCACGACACTTTTCCGAGATGAGTCATTACTTTTACGACTCCTTTTCGAGGTTAGACAGCTGTAATCATTGTCTCGTAGGCAATATGTCATCTACTTCTACCTAATCAGGTTTATATGTTAGGTACTTAATTCTTATAAGGACACGAGCCATGTGTTGAATACCCTTGTAATAAATTATGTAATAACACATACTGATATACAGGAATACCTCGAGGCTGTGGTGGCTTAGTGATAGAGTTTCTTACCTCTGCTGCATGGGGTCCCTGGTTCAATCCCTGCTCCAGTCAAGTAGGCTTTATAGTGGTGGACAAAAATCCGTGTGCGTGGGTTTTCTCAAAGTTCTCTCATTTTCTCCCGTGTTTGTCGTTTCACTGTAATCATCTATCTTGTCATCACCGCCTCCCTTAGCCTTGGTGTATAAACATGGGACGTTAAACTATTATTTCCAAGAAACATCCGCTGTGCAAAATCGCGTTTAACGAGGTATGTTTCCAGTGAATTTGAATTAAATTTGTTCATCACCAAAATTTAGAATAATAAACAAGATTAAAAAATGAATAAATATTTATTATTATAAACAAATTAAAACAGAAAACCCTTTTTAACAATAAAAGTTGCGAAAAAAAAAAACATTTCGTACTCCTTTCTTTAGTTATAAACAAAAAGTGAAGTTTTTTCATTTGACGCATCATACTTTTATGCCTTGTAAGCTAAAGGCAGTGTTGCCCACACTGAGGAAAAAATGTAGGTGGCGTTCTTAAAAAGATAGGTTACATGCGTAATTCCTGTAATTTTTGGACTTAACTTACAGCAGACGTATAAGTGAAAACGCATGTTTTATAATACTTTCTGTATAAGTGTTCCATCTATACGTACTTTCTGTATGAAACAATGTAGGCGGTCAGGATCTCACATACAAATCGACGTAATTATATAACATATAGCTGACGAAGGTAACATAAGTATATGCATGTGATATACGGAAAACTGTTGGATGTCAGACATCCTGCAACGGCATGATGTAACATCTAAGGACAGTGCCTATGTAGCATGGTTTCGCACTGATTTCTATAGTAAGCAAGAGGATACCGTATATTTGCACAATATAAAGCTTTCCGGAGAACGGATTTTTGTCTGTGCAGGAGACGATAAATTTCTCTCGTCTCGAAAAGCGAGAAGTATATTTTAGTATATTTTCGAGAGAAGAAGTACATATTTAAAGTCGAGACGAGACAAGGAACATCATAGTTCTTGTCTCGTTTTTTGAGACGAGAAGTTTGGACAAATATATTTGACCTAAGTCTTGGATCTCAAACACTGTTTTAGTGTTACACCATTCATAGTACAAGAACTATAAATTGCTAAAATGGTTGTGCGAATATAATGAAGAATATTTATCAAGGTTCAAAGATACACAAATCATCACACAATATACTCCAGTAATAAATATGATTTAAATGTTGTTATATCACACCCTTCGTGAACCTCTCGTGATGAGGAAATATTCTAATAACTTCTAGATTAAATTAATTCTAAAAATAAAGGCATAAATTTACATAAAAGAGACAAGACAAGAATAGCTTTCTAAGAATCGAGACGAAAAGAGAAAAAAATATTCGAGAATCTAGACGAAACGATAATTTTTACAAAACTTTACGAGATGAAATAAGAAAATCTTGTTTCTCATCTCGTATAGGCAACACTTCGTAAAAGGCGGGATGATTAATGAAGGTGAATGATTATGAAACAATAGGTGGAACGAGAATGCCGGAGGAAAAGTGGAAAACCCCGAGAAAACTCACGAACACGATGTTGTCTACCACAAACCCACATGGACTTAGATCGAATCAGCTGCCCCTTACAGATGATGTTAACGTGTTACCATGAAGCCACCGTGCTTCCATCCTTCAATTGTAGTTTGACATCCCAATATCACAACTCAATAATCTACTCTACTTGTAATGCATTTTCATCCATACACTACCTGAATTAAAACTTTGTTTTTATCTGTAAAAATATATTTTTTAAATCTATTTTAAATGTATTTTACATTTTTTAAATCTATTTTACCAGACCCATTCTGCATGGTAAAGTCGTTGGTGTTGAGATGATCTTTTGTTTAAATGCAAATTACATAAATCTACTCTCAACTGTTTGTAACACAGATTCCAAACTGACCTAGGCACATGAAACAAGAAGCAGAACACGCAGAATAGGATAAAGATTCACAAAATGCATGATGTACGCAAATTCAGCTCAACGTCGCCTCAGGAGGGGAATAGAAAAGTAAAAAATAGCTCCCAAATGATCCTTTGTGCATTGTAAATTGGCCATCATTGCGTTATTATATCATTAGTTGATACAGATAATCAATGTTACTTTCTGATGAGGCTATCAATAATAACTAACATTAAATTTTGTTTTAATAATTTACAATACAAATGATGGCTGTACTGAGGAATGGAGATGGAAACCCTGAAAGATGTGATGATCAAGATGTATGGCATGAGAGATCATAAATCGGTGACCAAATGCTGTAAGAAATTATAGTGACAGCAATTCTGTAAGTTTGGAAGTCCAAAGAGTAATGAGTAATTGGTTGCCCTCGAGCACATTCCATGCGGCACGCAAATAAAATTAAAAATATGTATGATCTGTTCTTTTTCTTCAATTTCATGTATAAAAAGAAGTGTTCCATCATAATAATATATCTAATATATCTGACTCAAGGCTTGACTTCTAAATGTAAAAAATATTTTCTTTAACTTTTTGGTCACAAATCCACAAAGTCCTTTCTGCTAAGTAAGATCGTTGGAACTTTATTTTTAGGAAAATGCAGATTTCGTAATGTTACGTTTAAATGGCGTTGCTCAGAGTCTAATTAGCCTAGACACATAGAATAAGAACCAGGGTAAGCGGTATAGGACGAAAATTCAGATAATATATCACTTATGCACATTTAGTGAACCTTCACCATAGGGGGAGGGTCAAGAAAAATGGCCCGTAAGTATAGTTCTTATGTTGTCTTGGCTCACAGTGCATCATATATGATGATTGTCCTTTACTACTATATTATAATTCGCCATTATCACCTAAGGAAGTTTTAAAAACAACACGAAAATAACAATGTAACTAATTAATCACCTTAGTTTTATGACATTGATGTATTGCATCCATTAGTTTTCTGTTGCTTGGTAAATTTTCTCTTTATTTGTTTATTACTTACTAGCTGCAAGCACCAGCCTGGCCTTAATTCGGAACCTGGATAAAAATAGAGGAAGAAGAATGTCCTTAAAGGAATGTTCCCACAACAGTTCCATTGCCCGGATATCCCTCCTCTTCTTCTATGTAAGCCCGCATCAATAGAATAACGAAGAGCAACACCTTTATCCTGTTCCGTTATATAAGCCCGCGTATACAAAAGTGCAATGTGGGTTGCATATAGCAGAGGCGTTACGCTACATCTTAAATTCGCAAATTTTTCACCAGAAAAAATGCGCAACTTCTGACTCCTTCCTGATCCCCCGTGCCGAAAATAAAAAGCGGCTACGTACACGATTAGATTCGATGAAGATCTACCTTTGTACAAAATTTGATGGTTCTACATGACTTCTTTTTATGTAAAAAGCTAGTAACAGACACTTACACAAGGAGACAAAAACAATATTTTATTATTAATAAAGATTATTTTAGAAATCAAATTAAAAAATGAAATATTTCATTTTAACGTTCCACAATTATGCTCTTTAGGCTAAGGGAGACGATGATTAAGGCAAGTGAATGATGATGCAAAAATTGATGGAATGAGAAAGTGGGAGGAAACGGGAGTACCCCAAGAAAACCCACGGACGACACGATGTTGTCCACCACAAACTTACTTGCCCGGGGATAGAACCAGGGACTCCACACATACCAGAGGTAAGCGCTGTACCATTTAGCTACCGTGTCCCCCAAAGATTAATTTATAATTTTGAATGAGAACGTATCATAAAAATCATATAGATTACCTTATTGTAGAAAGGTTCACAATATTGAAAAGTTCGTTACCGAGAAGTCGACGCCGCCGTCTACAGGAAACTAGGCAGCACAATGGCTCAATTGTAGAACAGGGGGCCGCGGTGGCTTAGTGGTAGAGTTTCACCTTTGATGCTTGGGGTTCCGGTTCGATCCCAGCCCGCGCCAAGTGAACTTTGTTGTGGAAAAATACCGTGTGCGTGGGTTTCCTCGGAATTCTCCTGTCTCCTTCCACTTTCTTCATTCCACCATTTCCTTCATTATTCATCATTAATGTCTCTTTTAGCCTAACCGGCATAAGCGTGGGACGTAAAATTCAGATTTCATTTCATATCATTTCAATGGTAGAACGCTGAACTCTGTTGTTGTGACCATTTTTGGCTTCGGCTGTGGTCATTACCATCAATAAATTCAAATTATTATTATTATTATTATTATTATTATTATTATTATTATTATTATTATTATTATTATTATTATTATTATTATTATTATTATTATTATTATTATTATTATTGTTCTTGTTGTTTAATGTTACAAATTATGCATTTCATAAGTATGTAGGTAATGGGTATGTAACCGAATGATTTTGATAGGGTCGATTGAGATCTTCAA